>NC_050477.1:4532868-4693651 GCF_013373865.1 Monomorium pharaonis | reverse complement strand
AATTGACTCGTAAAGAACTCGTTGATCAACAAATACAAAGTAATAAAATTTCACAAACTAATAAAATTCTTGATTATACATAGAAAGATTTCTTTAGATTTAATAAACAGTTTTATTCAATTATTCCGAAGCATATATTTCTTTGGTTTTAATAAATTGTATACAGATTTATTTCGATTTAATACAATTGATTAGAAACAAAGGAATATATGCTTTAGAACAGTCGGATAAAACGGTTTATTAAATTGAAAGAAATCCTTCTCTCTGTGTACGTTGAAAAATCTTTTAAATTTACTTTAACAATCGGAGATTATTTTACAAATTTTAAATTCTTTTTTTTTTACTTTCCATTTACGTACTTGACACTCTTCAGCCTACAACTTCTCGAAGAAGAAGATTCAAAGAATGATGTATTATTAGCGCGATAAGTTCCTATTCAATGCGTCGGAAAGCCGATAGAAAATAAAAATCGATTAAAAAGCAAAGAGATCTCAGATATCTTTAAACCAATTGCCGATTTTTTTCGTACACCTCATCACATTTGTGTTTCATCGTGTCTCGGGCCCACGCTTTAGCGCGACAATTCGGACTCACCCACGCCGGAATCGACCTCCAGGATCTCCGGCCATCTCGCCTCACCCTCGCAGGAGATCTCGACGTCTCGATCTAGACGCGAGAATTTCGCATGCAAGGGACGCGGGCTCTCCGCTAGAATCAACCTTGATCTTGGCCTTACTTGGTCGATTATTGGGACCCGGGTTGTAAGAATTGTATCACGCTTTTCGCTCTTTTTTTTTTTTCGCGAAGGGAATAGACGAATTGTAAGGAGCGCTAGATTGCGATATATCAGGATTCCCCGAGTATTCTGTTCTATACAGCACAATCTTTTTCCCTATTTCCTTAACTCTAAATTAAACAAAGTTTTTTTTCCCTTTGGCAAACTGCCCGGGAGACTTGAATATCGTCGACAATGAGAAGTAAGGAAACACGCGGTTCGTATTACCGCGCACTCGAGTTTCACAAACGTTATGGTTTTTCGCTCTTCTTTTTTTTTTTCTCTTCGGCTGATGAATGCGCTTTCGCGAAAGAATAGCGAAGCGACAAACGACGATAATAACCCGCTGCTTGTAGCACGGTCCTTGGACTTGTCGCAAACGTCGTGAAAAAGAAACGTCAGTTTTTTTTTCTCAATTAACTACGGTTCGTGAAACAATCAGGTTGAGAAGTTAAAGCTCTCAGAACTTTACAAAAAGCGCCAATTCATCGTGACGAAATTCTACAAAGTGTAAATGAGCGAACGAGCGTAAACTCTTCAGCGAATTTTTCTTTTTTTTTTTTTAGACTGTCGCAAATTTACTGTGTAACTCGAGAAAAAATCGCGAACGCGTCACAAGGATCGTCACATGTCTTTGGTGGAAAAAAAAAAAACAACGTCTCTTTAGCGTGACGAATTGCCTCGTGTAAATTACCTTATGCTCAATTGTACAAGGCGGCCGCTTTGTGAGTGCCATTATAAAAATTATATGGCAGAAGAGATTCGAAATGCGATATACATATATATTTGATATGCGATGTGTACCGAACGTAAGCGGAGGAAGCCCGATATTAGTCGTTCGTTCATTTCCGTTCAAGGGCGAGCTGATTAATGTCGCACGATCGTCTTACGTAAGGGCGAGCGAACATTTCGTGCGGCGACCACCGACGTAGTAAAATTCATTATCTTATCTCTCTCTCTCTCTCCCGACGACGTTCAACGCAAAAACCTTGTCAGTCCTGGCGTGTACAACGCGACGGCAAGGTGGGATGCTTCATTAAAAAAGAGAAAGAGAGAGAGAAGAGTGTACATCGATAACTCGGTCGAGCGCGCACAATACGTTCCGCGCGAGGTACGGAGTTATTCGCGGGGCGAAATGAATGGTGCAGGGGATTAAAAATAGACCCGACAAAGGTGGACCAATTGACACATTGACCGCGCGAGGCGATCGAAAAACGGACGAGGCGCTAATGAAATTTCGTGCGGTACCTATAACGTTCGGTGGACAAAGTCCTCCGCGCGCGATCATACATCATGAGAGCGGAAGGCCAGGTCTAACGTAAGCCAAGAATTTTAATGTTACGCAATGCGTCGTTTCTGCGACGGACACGCGAGCTTGCAGCGGCGGATTTCCATGTCGCGCGCGTCAAGCAAACGTGACGTTGACGCGGCCGGTCCGCGTGAACGAGACGTCTTGTTGCGTCCACGCGGCCGACGAGAACTCTGCCAGTGGCGATGAGCTTTCGGGGACCCGACGTTTCTTTTTCGTACATACGCGACACACAAACAGGTCGGACTGGTTTTCTTTATCTCTTTTTTTTCTTTGTTTTCGCCGTCACCGTATCAAGATATGCAAAGTCTTTTTCCATCTCTCTCTTCCTCTCTTCCTCTCCGCCGTCCGCGCTCGGGAGCTTGGGATTTTTCCGTCTGCGTTTATTCTCACGTCGCGATTGCGCCGATTGACGCAATCCGTCGCGTTGCGTCGGGGGGTAATATTTTCGACACGCGATTTTTCCCCAAGGTCGAGAAACGATCTATTTCGCGAAAATCGTGAAAGAGGAGAGAAAGAGAGGGGGGGGGGGACTGATGGATCGACAGCAGATGACACGTTAAGCCGCGTAATTTCCATCTCGCCCGGATGATGGACGCGTATCCCAGAACCGTCTGGTCGGTCAGCGCGCTTCGACTCTTCTCTAATTAATTACGTCAATTATCGCAGAGCTTCGACCTGAGTTTGCATCATGGTTCAAACATCTATTCAGAGTGTTTACTCAAACTTTGTAAAAATAATTCCCTGAGAATTCCTGGATTTTTTTCAAGAATTTCATTCCAAATTCTTTTTGAGGTAAAAGAATTGCAGAATTTTTTAAATGTAGGTTTGAAGTAAATCTTACTGATAAGAGAAATCATTTTATCATAATAATCAACCAACGTAGATCGATGATGCGTAATTATCAGAGAATAAGCCTTATTCGGTCGTAACTGCATCGTACTGATGTTTACACACATGTGATTTTATGTACTCTTCAAAATTCATTGAATTGTGCGCCAAATAAATTATTCGACCTTTAAAAAACAGCTAAAGACGAACAAGAATTTGTAATATCATGTTATTAAATTGACAATCAATTTAATAATAATAATGAGTAATTTGCTAATAAATCATTTTGCATCATCAAGAAACAATGTTCGAAGGAACAGTTTTATTTGAAATAGAATTTGAATTTAAAAGTAAAATTTCCAGATTTCTTTTTAACAGCAATAAAATTCTATGAAAGTCTCTTGTTTTTAAGGGTAAAAAATTAATTTCCTAAAAAAATTCCAGGTTTTCCCAGTTTTTCACGCTATCACGCTATCACACCCTATCACGCTAATTTCCGCACGTTCTATTGTAGGTTTTGGGCGGAAGAACGCAAATGCTGTCAAGAACCGCAAGATCAACCACGGAAATAGTAGGAGAAACGAGGATATAATAAGCGATATATATAATCAGCGAACTTACCCTCCTCCGCGTTCAGGTCTGAAAACTTGATGCCGCCACTGAAATGGAAAGAAAGCAGACGGCAGATATGAGACAATTGCGTAGACACACGCTACACGCGCGAGCGCTTATTAATCGAGTTTAATCGAAACAACGTTTGCAAACACAATTGTGACGCTAGGACGATCTTAAGTATCTCGCAGCTGCAAAGACTGCAGCGGCAATTGAAGGAGCTTGTGCGTCGCGGACTACATCTCTAAAAATCTCTAAAAGTGTCGCTTTACACCGCAGCATTTGTTTCTCTCGAAGTAGAATCCAGACCTCATACAGCAAAATATATCCGAGATATAGTCAGATATCTTTGTGCTTACAATTTTAAATCAATTTTGGGATATCTTATTGTCAGATATTCATAGAATTTTGAAGGACATCGTGTCACTTGATATCCACGTATATGGCTTGTAAAAAAACGATATCTCTGAATACATTCGCGTATAATATGATCGGTATTACAGTTGAACTTTTAATTTTATTTGTTTGCTTCATGTTTATTTTGAGATGTATTTTGTGACCAATAAGATAATTTATACAACATATCTTAAGACAAACCTTAGACTGTCCTAAATATAAGAATTAAAGATAACGATAAACATAAAAGTCAAATATCACATATGAGATAAAATTATCATGACTCTTTAGTACCTTGAATTGGAGATATCTCGGAAACATTCTTAAAGTACTTTGACAGTATGCAACAGATATTCTGACTTATTCCGACAGATTCTGACATATAGATATCCCTGTGATATATTTTGCTGTGTGGTAAGTGCAAATTCATGGTAAATCTATAGTGACTCCCGTCGAGCGATCTTGAGGTCTTTTTTGCGGTAGCTTTTGCGACGCAGATGCAAATTACTTCGTTCATTTAATATTTACTCCCCGCGGCTTGCCCCGCGATATTTTCCTTCAACGTTAAAATCGATTGCTTCGACTGAACGAGAGCGAGGGCGTACGGCTTTATTTCATTCTTCGGAAACTCCTTTCTTTTTTTAACCCTGCAATGCGTAAAACACATGCGTACACACGCGGGTCTTTTCGGTTTACCTTCATTAAATACCGTTTCGTGTGCCTTCGTGGTATATTTCCCCTGTAAAATTTTGAAAAGTTTTCAAATTAATCTCACGCCACTTTCGTGCGATATCTTCAATTTTGATCTTCCAAGATTAACTCTCGGTCTACTCTTTGGTTCCTGAGACCACACTTCGTCGTGAGGAGAGCATTCCAGGGTTAATTCGAAAGAAAACCGTAATCGTCCGAGGGTGGCTCTCGTTCCAATTTCTTTCTTTCTTTTTTTCTCTCTCGCTTTTCAGCTTTATTTTTATTTTTCTTTTCTTTTTTTTTGGTAAACTTGTGATCGTATATATGATTGCATACCTGAGCAGCACGGTCGCTGTCTCGGGGACACGGAACACCTGAAAAATAAGACAACCACCGCTCTATCGAATCCAGAACGAAGGGTAAGAGCCCCCCGAAACTAGCTCGCGTTTTCTTTTCTTTTTTTTTTCATCTCTCTTTCCGAAAGAATCTCTTTTTTCCGCGCTGTATACAATCCGCGAGAAACTAGTTCGTAACTTTTTAGCCGGAGCAACTTTAAGAATCATTGCCGTCACAGTGTTTCCTTTCCCTTAAGAAAGACTCGACATTTAAATGGATCGATAAAGTATACGTCCCGCGCAGCTCGAGCTAATATTTCAGATTCAACCTCTACACGCAATTACGACTTTGCGGCTTTAAGGTAGATTCTCAGCCCCCGAAGGGAGGCCAGCTACGGAAGGAAAGAAAAGCTACATTATAATGTCGTAATGCGTTTTATCCTTGACTAGAATTATGTCGTACGGCACGCGACAGTCGAGCGATTTCCGCGAGACACGGCAGATAGAATGATATCTATGTAGAACAATAATCATCCGCCTTTGCGCGGCTATGTCGTCGATAACGAAATAACAACCCGGTGGTACCGTACGGCTTTCTGTTGAATCGAATCTAACGAGCGGAATCGAGCGAGCGCGTCGCTCGGAGAGAAAAGCAAGAAGTCAGTTAGGGGAATAAAGACTCGCGAAACGAAGAATCTCCGTTTTTTTTTCTCTCTCTTTCTCCGTCTCTCTTTCGTTCGCTCCCGCGGAAACTCTTTGCTTTCGAAAAGCTCGAAGGAGTTCTACCTACCTTCCAGCCCATGTTCTCAAAAAAGGTACACAGCCTGCTCTGCCCGGTCGTCTTGCCGCCGCATGGCCCTGCAATCATCGCAAACACGCGTGTTAGACAGGCTGCTCCGAAGTTTTCCCTCGAAAAGAGATTTTACTCGCAACGACGAGACGGAGCACGACATATCGCTCGTTTGTTACAACGGTATAACTAAAAGAATCGTTTTTTTTTTTTTTCTAAGTTGTTCGCAAAGAAAGAATTCTGAAAATTTAATACACCGAATAAAAGCTAACGATACTTATATTCATCTACAATATTATGGATCAGTATGTCAAATCACGTTACGTCAGAATCACATTTAAAAATGATATTATAAAATTTTGACGATTCGCAAACATTCAAGCGGGAAAAACTGTGTGTTTTTTTTAGTTACGTCATCGTTGTAGCAGTCGAGCGACATGTGGATCCGCCAGCGCGCGGAAACCTTTTTTTATCTTGTAATATAATATTTGCCATCCGCCTTTGCCTTTCTTTCGTTACGTAAAATAACCGATGAAAAGGCAGACGCCAATAAGAGTTCAAATTGAACGTAATTGGCGCGCGCCGGCGCGGCTATTAACTTGTCGCGACGTTATGCATCATCCTCGTTATGCATCGGAATAGCGATGGCGAATTTCAGTCTACATCATTCCCAAAATAGAGCGTTACCCTTAAAAGAAAAAAAAATCCCCCCCCGACTTCCTCTGTGAAGTATCTAATCTAATCTAACGTCCAACCCCATACCGCAAAACAACTCTCTAATAAATCTGAATCAGTGCAAGTTTGATTTGTAGACACTGCTAGACATTGAACTGCTGTGATCATCAGCGACTATTCACTGCCTTTCCATGATTCCGATTAAGGGGGATGATACTCTTCTCAATCGAAATTCTAAGGGTATTGGGGATTTATAGAATTCATCCCGTTAAAAATGTAACTTTTATAAAAATGGAATTCTTTTCTCTCCGCGATATAAAAATGCGGGCAATATTTTTTTTTTTTTTACAAGAATAAGATTGTTTTATGTAATTCTCTCTGCTTTCTAGATTTATATTAGCGCACTGAGGAAAAAAAAAATTGTTAATTTAACTAAACTTTTTAACTTGATTAAATTATTTCAGTTCAAGTACTTGTGCATTTAACTTAAATACATAAAGTACTTGAACTTCTAAATTCAAGTATTTATATACTTGAATGAAATACATAAATAGTTGAATTAAAGAAATTTAATTCAATTTGAAAGTTTTGAAGTCAAATTAACTTTTTTCTCAGCGTTTTCAAATAAAAGTTCACAATCTTCAAGATGACCTTATTTTCCTCTGTTTATCGAACACGTTGTTATTATTGCTACGTCATCCTCGCGTAAAGATTAAATCTCTGACGAGGTGAAACAAAACGGGCGAACCTCCAAGGTTTCCATTGTGCATTCGTTAAGTCGAAAAACTCAGGTTCTGCGCAGTTCCCGTCGCGGTTTATGTCTCGCTTCATTACTTCACATTTTGCAATTATTCGTCGTGCAGCACCAGTTGCCAGTTGTCATTGATAAATTCACGCTGCCCGCCAAAAGATAACGCGCCTTCAATAACGCGCGATAATAAACGAATCTCCAATAAGGCTATCTATACCGCGTCGTCCGCATAAATCTATCTTCGGATGACTCGCGGCACAACTTCCGCTTTCTATCTCTGCTGAAATGGCACAAAAAATATTGTTTATCGGGGGAGAAAAATAACCGTGACTCACAATAAACGCATACGTCTGAGAGACGTCTGAGGAAACCACACGTCCCTGGTCTTGGTTTCCGTTTTTCGCAATGCGTTTTGCAGTCCAACATCTGGCAATAAACAATGAGTAACGTCGACGATTTAGTCTCTCGTCGATGAGAGACTAAATTTCGTAGCCGTGTAGCAACAGAAGGCTCGGTTCCTTTCCGAAGGACTGCGAACTTCTTGCACGGTTCATCTTTCCTTTTTCCTCCCTCACATTAAAGAGGAAAAAAAGAACGAGAGAAGATAAACTGTACAAGAAGTTCGGTCTTATCGCGGGAGGGAGAAGATTAGTTGCAGCTGGGATCTGTGCGTACGTGGCAGCAAAATTTCAGTTGTACAAACTGAAATCTTACAGCTACAATCTTTTGCTGTTGCGACCAACTGCGAAACTAATCTCTATTTTCCACCATGGAGGATGAAAAAGGAGCAAGCGTACAATGCACGCGACATGATAACGCAATAACGAGTAACGCGAGTAAAACGAGCGGGGAAATAAGGTCCTATCCGTCGGACGGAAATTAATGCGGACGGAGCCCGCATTCCCTGGGTCACCCGGTATACAGTCGTGGCCGCGTGTCCCTGCGTGGCGCGTGGAATCGATCGACATTCGCGCGTGTCTACGATAACGAATGTTGTGCAAAACATTGCAAGAAGGCGACGGGAGGTACAGTGCGATGCGGCCGCACGAACGACGAGAATCAAGTTAATGCTCATTTGCAAGATACATTTTTTTTTCGAGATAACAGACGGAATTAGCGATGCTATTTGCGTTCCTTTCACCGTATTTCCCTGTTACGACATATGTCTCAAGAAGAGCTCTAACAAAGATAAGAAACGAAAGCCTGGAAATGTGCCTTCTTTATGATTTTAGTGGAAGATTCTTTTACTCTAATCTAGAGAATTTTCTTTTCTTTTTTTAATAGAGTTGAAAGGTCTTTTTATATTTTCGTTGTGTGAAATTTTAATCCAAGGGTTTTTCTCTCTTTCAACAGACAGAAGAGTACGTCTCCTTTACAACAGTAAGTTGAATATTGGATCGATATACAATTCACACAAGAAATAAGGGAAGTGCCAATTCTCGATGGAGATAGTTCTCGACGCCTAATAAAAATTTATATGTGATTTTTTTTTACAATCTCCAACTCATGTTTCTGAAAACACAATCCTTACATGTATCTTTTATGTAACATGTGTTTTTGCCTGAGATCTTTCGTTCTTTCAACTGATTGTCTATTTTCTGTTTTCGTTGTACGAAAATTTTTTTCTGCTCTATCTGATCTTCTTTCTTTCAAGAATGAGAATTTTCGAGGGATCTTATTCTGTTGAGTAACTCTTGAATTGAAATTTTTACCGATTCGTAACAACAAAAATAAAATAGACGATCCGTGCTTTTTTTCACAAGAATAAATCTTCGTTTCTTTGCGCTCCGTCGTTTTTAGAGTCATTTTTAAGACGCGTCTAGAATTCTCTGGAAAAATGCCAGAACTTTGTTGAATTGAAATTCAATTATATCGAGAGTCATATTAAATTTTATTTCAACTACATTGTGCATGGGAAATCCGGGGTGTCGGCTCTACGGCGGACGAAAACTTCGTTCTTTCGTGCTTGGCAATTAGCGGCACTTCCCGTCTCTCTCTTCTTCCCTATCACGGATTTCCCCGCGCTCTCTCGACCGTCACGAAAGCGAGAGAAACGCGCGAGCAGAAATGTCGCACGCACCACGTGCGTCCGCGTCACGCGCCGGCCGGGAAAAACGCACCTCCGCGAAAATTTCCCTTTCTCCCCCGCGTCGAGCCGCGTGAAACGGAGCTTCCCGCGTGTGTTCCATTCTCGTGTCGTCGCCTCGTGTTCGCGAAGTTACCGAAGTTAGGCGATGGTTCTCTCAACGAGAGGATTCGAGAGGGGAAAAAAGGAGAAAAAAAAGGAGAAAAGAGAGATACACGGTGCGCCTCGCCTTTCAGAGGCGAAGACCGCCTGAAGAACTTGGCGGTAGCCAAGAGAGGAAAACGGACGGTATATTCACAAGCGAAGCACGTGCTTCACCGAGAGAGAGACTCGTGCGTTTCTGGATTCTCCGTTGCGCTTCGTTCGCCCCCGTATCTTCTCAGATATGTTTCGTTCCACATCATTTTGACTACTATAATTTCTCGATCAATCTAAATACGGACAAAATATTTTTCTTCCGTATATCTATCTATATCTATGGTATCTACGGGACGGGAAATCGATTTTAATAGAATGCTTTTGCTTCCATTAAAGTACAATGAATATACATCGCGAAGTGATACCGCGGGAGGGGAAGGAGAGGAGAGCGGCCGGGTGTCTCGCGAAAAGTCAGGCGAGTTAATCGAAACGCGAGACGAATGGGAAATGAGCGCGCGCTTAAATGACTTTTAAAGCGCTGCGCGCTACTCGCGCTCGAAATACACGCATGCACGAGCGAGCGTATCAAAATAGACCGAGGTAAACACAGGTAAATATACATAAAATAGATCAAGGTGAGGCACCGCTCGTGCCATTGTGTCGCGCTTCTCGCGGTTCCGGGGCGGCGGGAGGGTGTCCGAGTGTGGCACTTCAACCCTTGAAAGACTCTCGAAATTGTCCCCTTACGAAAAAAAACGAACGTTCCACGTCGCCGTGCGGCGCGAGGTGTGCAAATCGCGGGAGGAAATAAAAAATCAATAGGGGAACTCGCGCCGCGTGCTCTCGGTGTGATATCGGAGTTGGAGTTCGGGAACGGTCCGCACCTCTGATCTCTGCTCCGGCTCGATGAAGTTGGAGCACGGGGGACGGGGAAGAAAGGCAAGGCAAGGCCGGGGGGGGGGAGGGGAGGAAGCGTGATATGTACCCCTCCGGGATTACGTACCTCCGGTCAGCACTAACTTGTACACGCGTTTCTGCTCCATCGTCGTCGCGAGGCGATTCCTCCACTTCCGCGTCCGGGACCGTTTCCTCTGCTCCGCTCCTCTGCTCTACCTCTGCTCCTCCTTCACCTTCTCACCCCCCTTGCTGTTCGACGATGAGGTTTCCTCGGGGGGAGAGGGGGTGGGCACCGGGGTAGTTGTTTCCTCCTCACCAAGGGTGGCGGGTGTGCGACGCTCGAAGGCGGCGGTGGTCGGTACTACATGAATACCTGGTGGCGCATCTCGGGTCGGCGCGTGCTCGACCGCGTGCTCGGCCGACGCATGGGAATACCGACGATTGACGGAAGCTAAACGGCGAGTCCTCTCTCTCTCTCTCTCCCTCTTTCTCTCGCCGCGATGCGGTGTACACGATCCTTTTCGCTGATGCCAAGGGGTGGATGGAGGTAAAAGAAACGCGGCACCGCGAGACACTTGACTTGCTCCGGCGCAACAATAAACGCGCACCCACCACGTCCGCCTCGTCCGATGGCTCGGAAGCGTCTGAAGTGAGTTGCGCAGCTGGCTCTGTGGTGACTGGTCACCGTACAGCCCGAAGTCACGCGCGCTCCACCGGAGCCGGAAGCGACGACGCTGACAAGCACCACACCACCGGAAGCGGAAACGACGGCGGGACTTCCGCGCCAAATTCAAGTAACTGTCGCTGCCGAAAGACCAAACTTTGGTCACCAAAGGCTAAAACCAAACCCAGTTCTTCGTTAGTGGAGTTCTTCTCTGGAGTCAAGTCAGCTTTTTGCCTTCCAGAAACAATAACTCATATTTGTCCTAGCAAAACAAATTGAAATTATTAAACAGCGAATATCATTTACAGACTGAGTATTCGATAAGCATTGAAAGATTTGAACAGACTGAAGTTATTGAAAGTTAAACGAAAATAATGAGATAATAATTAGAACAAAAATAATAGAATTAGAAAATTATTTTTTTTAAGATTGTGATAAATAAATATCCAGATATCCGTTTAACTTTGAGAGATATTATTTGGAGAGCTTGAAAACTTCTTGAAGAGATCAATTTTAAACAAGACGGAATGCACGATACTAATTATCATCATAACTCACAACAGTAATCGATTTATTTGTAATTTCATAATATTAATAATTAAACTTATAATAATCTTTTTCCTTACAATGTTTCGTAATAACTGTTTTACTTACATTTTAATAAAAACTCCGAGCAATTATTGTTTCTAAACATTCCAAAATATTTTTATTGATAAGTAATTATCATTTATTTGAAATCTATATGGAAATATAGATTGGAAAATACCATGATCAGGAAAGTCTACAAAAATTAAGATTCTGTTTAGTCACGGTTGCGCTCTTTCTCGATGCGAGGACTCACCGAAATTATTTCCCGAGAAATAGCAATATTTTTCTTCTCGCAAATCGCGGAAGATTTACTCGTAACGTGCGTCGTCTTATATATTTCACCGCACACCCCCACGTCGCGGCCGTTTAAACTTTGGAAAATACCTCGACGGAAAAAAAAGCGCCGAGAGTCTCTTTATCGCCTTCGTTCGCGCAACCGCAATAAAAATAATGTTCTTGGTATAGATAGTACGCTCTGTTGAGTTTTCCCTATTTTGTCCTCTCCAGCAATATACGAAAGTGTAAAATAGATTTAAAAGATATGTAAGACGCCTGTTTACAGATTTCTTTCCTCCCTTTTTCTTTGATTCGCTAAAATTTACGTCGTGAAAATACTAAGATATTACACACATTTAAATTAATCTCTCATATAATTCTTTTAAATATATATATATGTATATATATCTTTTTATTTTATTCTCTTAAATAACATGATAATATACATATAATACAATCGACGAGAAAGTTACATTGATTTTGTTTTAGAGAAAAGATTTTTATTCTGATCAAATATCAGTAATTTGAAAACTTAAAGAATGATACAGAGACACTAAAGGATTATTTTTATTTCTTTTCTAAACTAACTTAATCTTTGTCACTTACGTTGCAACTTTTTTAAATTTTTTGACAATACCTCTGTTACCAAATTTAGGGAATATTTTCTTCGCAATGTAAATTTATGAAATAAAATTGCAAAATTACAAGTTTTGACTTCTCTATATTCCTCTTCTCCTTTTTTATTTACAACTTCTCTCTTTCTTCTTTCTATTATTAAATATCAACTAATGCACAGGTAATATGTCTTAAGTAAACAGCACCGAGATTCTATTGCGTAATTATTACGGTGCGTAATACAATGCTCAAAACAATTAGAGGGTCATTCGTCCATGAAATTTATTTCTAAGTGCGAGTAATGAAGAAGACATATAAAGAGATAGTATATTAACAGACGATATATGGAGTGACATTTATTATATTTAAAATAAAACTGAAATAATTCAAGAAAAAAAAAACAAAATAAAAAGAAAGTAAGCAGATTAAATAAAAATTTTGCACTAGAATTTTGAAATTCGGAAACATGTTTCTCTTTAAAATATATGAAGAATAACATTTTTTATGCTACAGCCCAACCTTAAGGTTTTTGATTTATCAAACGAGCAATTTTTTGTGAGCATTGTTTTAAGTAATAGGCACTGCGGACAAATATACATTCAACCTCTTTGAGACAAAATACACCAGTTAGTAATATCACTCTATTATTAAAGTTCAACGTAATTTAAATATTCAGAAACATCTCATTGTCGCGCAATGAATCGACGATTTCTACCAATTTTAACATTCTTAAATAAATATAAATAAATATGTATATAATGTATAATATTATGTATATCATATACAATATTAGAGAGAGAAAGACTATACTATAAATAACATTAAATTTAATTAATAATATTCTTAGATTCGTAACTCTTTACATATTAATCTTTTTAACCATTTTCATTATATTTGTACACTTTTTAGACAGAGATCCGCCAATTGCTATTAGGGAAATAGTGTGTAAAGTAATTTAATATTAATTATTGGTTCTAATCATAAATTCGAAAAAGAAAAAAAATCTTATATTGCAAATAGCTGGCGTTATTAAGTCATAAATGTAATAAAATTAACGATTGTGAGAGTACTTTAATATTACAATTATTACATAACAGAGTAAAAAAACCGCGTTGAAAGTTAATCTATCAAAACATCAAGTATTGATTGATCGAAGTGTAATCAAACACTTTAAAGTGCATACAGCGCAAAAAATCTTTGATAAAAAAATTTGACAGAATCGAGAAAATTTTTCCTTCATCTGTCGTAGAAATCAAGTCTCCGTACGAATTTTAATGGTATCCCCATGTGAATCAACTCATCTGGTGAACTGTTCTTCAAGCTTGGATAATAATAGTTTAACACTTGCCAGCAGATTTCGGACAATTTAGGAATTACCAGCCAAGCGGAATGAACCGCGTTTGTTCTCTGCACCTGTAATGATAAAAGTGTCAATTTATCAAAAATGATTATAGTAGACAAAAGTTACATTAAATGAAACATCTGGTAGAATACATCGCATTATTTGAGTCAGTACAATAATAACCTTGTTGTTCACTTTAATTATACCGCCGAATATGTACATGCGACCCTGTGGAGTCAGCGCAGCTGAGTGGAAGTACACTGGACATGGTAGAATGCACTGTCTCAGGCACGTCCACTGTAGCGTACCGAGATTAAGTCGCCAAACATCAGAGAACACCCAGTCGCCATTGTAACCGCCAGAAATGACGACCGAGGTGACTCCCGTTTTCTCGTCCGTATACTGAACAGAACCGTGGCAACGTCGTGGTGCTGGTACCATAGCCTCTTCAGTATCGCCTTGCGTGGTCAAAGTCCTCCAACTGTTGTTCTTCAAATCAAATGCTGGTATTTCCTGAAAAAATTTATTAGATATCATTAAAAAAAAAAATTTCTATTATAAGATAATTTTCTATTAAATTTCTATTAAAAATAATTTTCTATTATAAGATATACAGATATTATCTTTACAGAAAATATAATACATAATGTTAAAATAAAATTGAAATATTAACATATTAAAATTTTTGTGTAAGTATAAATATAATTTTTATCATAATAAAATATGTGCTATTTAATCATATAGCATTATATAATGTGTGTATATCATATAAGAGCAATTACACTACTTTGCATTTTTTAAGTAGAATCTTTATAGCGTTTGTTCGCTAACCGAGAAGCCAAAGGATTCCGATGAGGTGCCACCACCCAGGACGTAGATCATCTTGCCATCAAAAGCAAGTTCATGCCTATATCTTCCATGTGGTTCCGACTCATCCCGGCCTGAGCAAATGTACACCTCCTCCCAAATGCCTCTTTTCAGGTCAAATCGATGAATGTCACAGGTATATTCATAACCAGTAGTGCCACCGACTGTATAGAGATAGGAACCATGGCATACCAGTGCCTATCCATAGAGATAAATATCAATAAATAAATATATATATATACATATATATATAAAACTAATAAAAAGAAATAATGGCATGTCTATCCAATGCTCATGTATGTATAGTAATATTATAATATTTGTATAACTGTGTCCTAAATCAAAATAATGTGGACCAGTCTTGTTGAGATTTTTATCATAAAATTATACCAATACTTGCAGTTGATCCTGAATGATTTTTTTTCTTTTCTTTAATAAATTTCTATTAAATTTACTTAAGATTAGAATAATAATCTTTTGTTAAGTAAAACCAATAATTTATAAATAATACTTAAATAAAGTATCAAGTAAATTCAGATTCTATCATCAATTTTGTTACTTTATGTATCATAAAGAAATAAAAAAAAAAAACAATTCCATCATAAAAAAAAAATTTCCATACATCTCAAGGTATATACTAGACAAACTAATCAGAGTACCATATCCCTCAAAAGACAGAAATAATAAAAACATATGGACATAATAAGAGATAATATAGATAAGATAACAAGACAATAAAGTAACACAGATAAGATACAATAAGAACCAAAATAACCACCTGTCCATACTGGGGTTCAGGCAGCTCGCCTGTAGCCGGCACAATCTTCATTGTGCCGTCGTCCACGTTGCAGACATAGAGCTGATTGCTGCAGCTCTCTCCAAAGGGCACGCCGGTGCCACCGTACACCATAAGCGCATTACCGCGCAGTATCACCGCGTTCGATGCCAACTCGTTCGGCATATTCTCCTGGCCGGGCAGCCGCTTCCAGCGCTCACTGACCAGGTTGAAACGCCACAGCTCCTTGAACAGCGGCTTGCTGGCAACCCATGTCTGATCGTCGCGCATGTCCGGGTCAGTGTCGGCCACGCACGGATTGAAACCGCCGTACGAGTAGAGGTTCCGATGGTCGCACGCGATCCGATGACCGCTGCGCGCCTTTGGCTGCTCCGGCCCGTTCGCCTTGTGCCGGGTGAACACGAACGGCTTGAACATGCTTCTCACGTCGTCCGTCACCAGTGCTTCGCGGGTGAACGTCGCGACACGGTGAGAAAGGCGGTTATGACAAAACGATCAGAGACACTACGTGGGTCTCCTTTTCGGCGAGACTTCGCTTCGCGCTACGGTCATTCCTAACACCCCCCTCTCACCTTCCTGCTGCCCTGAGAAACGTCGACCTAACCTCTAGGCGTCGTCGCAGTCCTCAACTATTTGTCTGTCTACCTGTTTTAAGCAAAATTTGTTGTTTTGAGAACTCTCGTCTCCGTGGCACGGTATTCACAAATGGTCTATCTTGGCTATTATCTTGAGGAAGAATTGAGAAGAATTGCTGAACATCTCGAGTGAAGATTTCTTCTCTTACGATACACCGGTTCTTGGACCCCTTGGACAAGTCAAAACACCTCCACTTCAAGAGGGACACACTCCTCTCTTCTCCTCACTGACGTAAAATGGCACTCGCTGAAAATGGTCCCTTCGCCTTCGCGAACGAGATCAAGTGCAATTCTTTCCCGTCGTGACCGCGATCGCGATCATCGACGAACGCCCACAACTCGCCCGCGATCGACGTCGTCTCAAAGTTAATTTATTTTCCCTATGCGCGATCAGCGCGATACGCATACGATGTCGATCATGTCCACTTCTGTTCTGTCAAGCGCACGAAAGATCCAATATCCAATCATCCAACGGATAACGCAGGAACAGGCAGGAACAGGCCCGTGTTTATTTTCAAACGTTAACGAAATCCGCGGCATGATATCCGCAATATGTATCCGTCCGGAGTTTGGAATTCGATGGAAATAGCTGCAGAGTCAAAACAGTCGGATCGAATACCAATTGGTCAACATAGGACCTTCCGATTGGTCCAATGGATAAACTCCAATTGCCGGCCACTAGAAATTAAGTTTTACCGGTTGTCAATCTGATATTTTTGTAGCCGAAGGATATATTGGACTGTTCTTTTTCGCTGCACTGCTACACTGGTGCAATAAGTTAGAGTGAGAAAAAATATTTTTGTCTTACTTTAATCTGTTGCACCAGTGCAGCAGTGCACAGCAGTGCAGCGAAAAAGAACAAGTCATATGTTTTGTAATTTATATGTAGGTTATCGTCACACTAATTTCAAACTATATTTTTCGCCCGTAAATTCGCGGGTTTTGATACCTCTTTATTGTAAAATAAAATTTGTAGAGGATGAAGGAGATAACTCTTACAAACTGCGAACGAAATTTTATAAACAAATGTATAGAAGAGGAAACGGTAATTACTTCATTTTTCTTAATTAGACAATTCCATATTTTTTTATTGAAAGTTTGATTATGATTTATTGTTATAATTCATATTATTTAATGATACTATAGATGCACATTTTTAAAATATATTTTTTTCTTGTAGTTTACATATACAGTGTAATAAAATTTATAATAAATCTGTTACATTTCAGAGATTAGACGGCCGAAAATTGTTAGAGCCACGTTCGGTAAAGATCTATTTTGGCTCTAGTTGGGGTTGTTGTATGGTGTCTCTTGGTCATACAAGGTAAATTTTACTTAACAATGTATTACGGATTATTTTTAATTTATTAAACATTGAGAAGAAAAATCTCTTTGCAGAGTAGTAACGCAAGTGTCATGCGATATACAACAGCCAAAAACGTCCCGACCCAATGAGGGCACTATACGCATAAACGTCGAGCTTACTCCATTAGCAGCGCAACATTTTGAAGGTGGTAGACAGTCTGAAGCAGCTATACTGATCAGTAGGCAGCTGGAAAAATGTTTTAAAGATTCAAAGTGCATAGACTTGGAATCTCTCTGTATTGTAGCAGATAAGAAGGTTATTATAATGCTTGATATTCCTAAATATTATATTATAATGTTTTTTATATGTTGTGCAACTTACATGATACTCAATTTAGGTATGGAATTTGAGAATTGACGTTAATATCATAAATCATGATGGCAATCTGGTAGATTGCGCTTCCATTGCAATGCTTGCTGCTCTTATGCACTTCCATAGGCCAGACGTCACTTCTACGGGCGAGGAAATAATCATACATCCGGCTTCTGAGAAAGATTTTCTGCCATTAACATTATTCCACTATCCAATCTGTGTATCTTTCATAACTTTCCAGAGGTTGGTCAGGCACAATAAAATTTTCCTTTGCTTATTGAATTGTGTATAAAAATCGAAAAAAATTTTTTGCTTCAAAAATCCATCAATTTATAAAATTCAGTTTCTAAATCATACATGTGAATAATATGAAATCTACAAATTTTGCAGTGGCAACACTATAATGGATCCAACATATTCAGAAGAAAGAGTTGGTGTTGCTGAACTTACTCTTGGTATAAACTCCTATAGAGAACTCTGTAGTTTGCACTTTGATTATTTAACGAAAACTATGACTGTCAAGGATGTCATATCCACTGTTTCTAATCATGCAGCGAATTACGCAACGGAATTGGTGCAGCAAATCAAAGACGCGGTAGTCAAGGACGTGCAGTCACGGTACGATTTTATATTGGTATACGATAAAAACAATATGTCTTTTTTGCGTTTTATGTCGATGCAATTTTAAAATATTTATTTATATAAAATGGGTGTACAATAAAAATAATCCGATTGTTCATGGAGCTTATTGTAATATTGGTTTTTTAAAATTATGTATGATTGATTTTATCTAAAACATCAGAAAAGAAATTCTTTAATTATTTTGAACAAAAAAAAAAGGAAAATTAATACAACATTCCAAAAAACACTATAGGTACAAAAAAGATGATAGCAGCATATCTAGATTTAAAGATAGTATTCAAGTTAATAAATTGACAACAACAATCGGCGAACACCTTAGTATTAAATTACGTAAATGGGACAAAATGGCTGTAGTCGAAGGTATGTATTTCATCCAATTGTTCCATTTGAACATGTATATATAAAAATTAAGTATTTTTTTAATTAGATCGTATTACAAATTGAAAATAAATTAACACAAATTAATTTTTTAATAGTTATATTAATTAGAATGTTTTTATAAAATTAAAATTAACAATTAAAAACTGATTTAAATTTAATTATTTACGATATATAAATTATATAATTTTACAGATGATTTTATGGAAGTAGATGAGAATAAGAGTCGTATCATAAAATACGAAGATGGATCTGCTGAATTAGTACCAATTTTCGATGTAAGTAAAAAAATGTTCTTATTATTGAAGTAATTTCTTTATATATTTGAGCTTGCTCAAATTGGTACTATTAGGTATTATTACTGATTGTAATAATTTCTTAATGTTTTTACAGGATTCGGTTAACAAAGAGGAAAATGTTACTGCATACGATTCAGATTGGGACGAAATTCTCGTCAAATCTCCATCTCCGGAAAGGAAAAAAATAGATGTGATAGACTTAGATAGTGATTAGTTTCATTAAAAAATATATAATGAATTTGAAATAACAATCTATAAGGTTAATATAGTTTTTATTCTATAATCTCTGTACATTTCTTCAAAAACACGCACCAATTGCCCTGATCATAGTATACCTCCTTGATCACGGCCGCAGGTATTTCCGTGCACAGTTTCGTGAGCTCACCTTCTCGAAATACGTGATAATATCTCAGAAAGCATTCGCCGCTCTTTTTCTTCCAAGGAACCAGCATGTCACTATGAGCAAAGTTCGTTCTGTTTTCATGAATCGGTAACGTTAAATGACATTCGGAGATCCTCTCGTGATTGATTCCACTTCGGTCGATCTTCTCGACTTCCTTTTGACTGTTCTTCTTGCCATACTTCAAATAGAGCGAATCCGTGGAATTCTTACGCTGCTCCATCGCCCATACGTAGATCAAGCACTTGCCATTTGGTCTCAGCACTCGAATCATCTCGGAAATGGCGCGTTGCCTTCGCTCCCAGGTAGATAGATGATGAATAACCGCAATACTGATTGCCGCGTCCACGGAATCGTCTCTGTACGGCAAGTACAGGCAATCGCACTGAAGAACCTCAAAGCCACGTTTGTGACATATGTCCATCAATCCGGAACTATGATCGCATCCCATCTAAAATAATCCTTAAGATTAACAGTGTTCTGGTTTAAAAAGGTGTTTAATAATGCGAATCAAACTAAATTTCGCGTACATTTAATTTTGCTTTTAGTATATTGATTATTTCGAGTTATTTAATTAGCAGAAAATACCTTATATACATTCTGATTTCCATAAAGGTATTTGCCATTCCCACAACCCACATCCAACAGCAATGTACCCTCTTCCAAACTTTCGAGGAATTTGGTTACATTGGGCCATCGTTTATGTCGTGTTTCACTAAAGTGATTAGATATTTCATCGTAAACCTACAAGAGAAGACAATTTCAGCAAAACTAATAAATAAAATGTTGCTAATAAAAAATAAACTTTGAAGAGCAATTTACGCACCTTATGTACATATGAATTTTCCAATCCCGACGCCGCACTAGCGTCAATAAAAGTATTACGTTTTACAGTATCACAGTAATCTCTGAAGTTGCAGCGGCATTCGCCTCGGCGCACTTTTCTGAAAGTGAAGGACACTCTAGTATCACGTTCCCGCGTCGTAGACCCGTTTTTCGTCTTGATTATATCACTGTGACGAGGACAGATGCCGTGCGTCCACGCGTACCTCGCTTCTCCCGTCATGATCAATAAGGATCTGGCTGGCAGGAGGACATCAATCTTTCGATCGTCCTTCTTAAAGTTCATGACGCACGCAGATCCCAGTGACAGAGATAATATTGTATCCTCGAAGACACTATGCGTGTCGATGTGCGATGGTATACCTTGAATGCATAATCAAAACATTAAACTATCCAAATCAGCCCATAAAAATTTATTTTCATAAATATCCATATTTATTAAAATTATTTGTCAATTTCTTCTGTTAATGAGAAAAAATAACTACAGATGTATTTAATTCTATGATAAAAAATTTGTTAAATTTATATAAGTTACTTAAATTCATGTAAATGTATAATTGAGAAACTAAAATATTTAATCGATACAATATCATTTATTTTGCATTAAAAATTTTTTTTAATGTGCAATTTTATGACTGTTGCTACCTTGTCCAGATAAATACTTGTTGATGGTCAATTGATCATAAGTGTATTTGTGACCATGCTTGTCAAACAGTGTCTGCAGAAACTTATAATCATGAGGAATCGGTAGAATAGGTCTGTCAGGATCTACCATGTTTGTGCCATATTCAAACTCGTATCCATAATGTTTTACTTGTCTGTGTTTCAACTGCGATGAGACAGATTCTAAAAAAAAACATTTCCAGAAAAAGTAAAATACTTTTCCTCAAGTTGACTTTTTTTAATTACAAAAATTACAAGTCTATTTTACCACATTCATCCCAATTGAGCGTTCCCAGCAAAGTTTGTTCTTGCTCCTCCGTTATGAAATTTTCTATTAACGTAAGACCAGGGGGAAACGTGGAATCAGATTCAACGTAATCTGTGGTAGAAACTAAAACGAAAACGTACAATGTAAAAACTTCTAAATTATAGTTAACATTGTATAATTCTATTACAATATACCTGTTTCAATGTGGCATACATATAATGGGCCGTTCTGGCCTGGAAGCTTAATCCGTCCATGAATGTAATTGTATACGCATGTTGCATCCTCCTTTGAGTTGCATGACACAAAACAATAAGACTTGCCTGCCGGCATTATTAAAGTATACTTGGAAATCAGCATATCCAGCATGGATTGCAATGTCTCCCTCTTGATACCAGTAACTAAGCCACCATTGCATATCATCAGATGCTATGTGGAATATCAAAGTATAAAAGTTGAAACAAAACTTCGCATTCTGGTACACCAAGCACTTACCTGCGTAGGATGCTCCATACATTTAATATTCATGTCTCTAAGTAGCCTGTGATGAGCACGTTTCTGTTTGCGGATGCTTTTTTTATCGTTCCTCTCTTCGATCGTGACATCTGTCACGTCATTTGGAGACATAATTTCCAACGTTTAAATACCTTAAGGAGCAAAGGATTTCATCACAAGAATACTGCTTCATTAGCTGTACTGAAGGAAAAGTTAATTAATGCATCTGTTAGTAAAAAAAATTACAAATAAATTATTACAATTTCTTAAAATTATTAAAACTTAAATTTTTTTGCTTTTATTTCTAAGTCCTTCATTCATAATAGTGCTTAATAAATAATGAAATAATCTAAAAACGAAAATTTTTTATACATTTACGTTTTTTATATCGCTCTTGTATAATCTTTTTTGATAATCTCTAGTGTGACATAACCTACAAGACAATCTTTTGACACATAACCTACACATAAATTACATTGGTCTGTTCTTTCTAGCTGCACTGTTGCACCGGTGCAATAAGTTAAAGTAAGACAAGTATATTTTTTCTCATTCTAACTTATTGCACCAGTGCAACAGTGCAGCTAGAAAGAACAGACCAATAGCCATAGAATGCGGAACAAAACAAAAGAAAATCCTAACAACTGAAACGCGGCTCTCTACGGAAACGTTCACAAACTCCATCGTCCGCGGCCTCCCTCCTCCGCAAACTGACCTAACTTAACCGCAAACGCGCCTTAACCTAATCTGACTCGCGTCGTGAGAAAAAACCGAATACGTTTGCGAACGGTGCGACCGTTACGGTCCCTCTTGCTCGTTCTTCCCGGCACACAAGAAGCGACTAGACTGTGAAACTGACAAAAGCACGGCGCCATATTTGCGAGCTTGTGTTTGGTTAGCGTTTCTGGCGCGTGGCGAAGAAGTTGTTGTAATTTAATTGATAACGATGTCCGACAATCAGGTAAGCAGCCCCCGGGTCACGCGGTGATCGACGTCGTCTCCGCGGCCACGCCGCGGCACGATCGCGGTTGCGAGCCGCGGCCGGCGACGATCAGTCCGCGCCGGGGGGGGATCGAAGTGTTCCCGCACCGATCTCGCCCGTGAGGGAGTTTGAATTAGCGCTCTAACCTTGCCGTGTGTGTGCACCACTAGGAACAAAAACCCGAAGCCGGCCCGGGAGACGCGAATTCAGAGTACATCAAGCTCAAAGTCGTCGGAAACGTAAGTAGCTCTACTCTGAATAGTCTGAATATGATCAAAATAATTGCGCGCGCGCGCGAGACCCCACATAAGATTTTCCGTTTTTCCTTCAGGACAGCAACGAAATTCACTTTAGGGTAAAGATGACTACTCAGATGGGAAAGCTGAAGAAGTCCTATAGTGATCGCGTGGTGAGTAGTCTTCGTCTCTCTTTCTCTCTCCCTCGCGTTTGCCACGTTATTGCAGAATTTTTGTAAGAGTAGTACATTAAGAGTAGGTACTTTAATGAAAAAAATAGAAATTTCTATACAAACCTAATTTGCTTTAATGTAACTTTAAATTCTATTTAATCTATTTAATCTTTTTCTCTTTCTCTCTTTCTCTGATATCTTAAACTAATTTCTTACATCGTAAATACAAAACTTTATACAGCAACTTGTTATATCTATTTGGTGACCACAGTTTTTACAATTTTCACATGTTAATTGTTTGAAAAATAACAATTCTAGTTTGTAATATAATTTGCGAAGTAACAATTTCCTGCAAAAAGTTTATTTGAACGCTATATTGTTTATCTGATTATATAATGATCTTAATTCTGTTTAGGGTGTACCTATGACATCGCTTAGGTTTCTCTTTGACGGTAAAAGAATCAATGATGATGAAACACCAAAGCAGGTAAATCAGTTTTATGATTTCCATTATATCTTTGTTAATTACCTTCATAATGTCTCAAAAGGGGAATTTGAAATTAGTTAAGGAAATATTAATTCTTCTGTTACAAATCTGAATAACTCTTGTCAGATCAATTTCTATTCTGGAAAGTTCTTAAGCTCTCAAAGTTTCTACTTCTTATCTTAATTAATAGTGCGACAGGATGGGATCCACTTGATGCTAGAAATGTTTCAAAGCATTCTTTGATTGGTCAATTTATAAAGTTCTTTCTAATTGGTCCATCAAATGCTTTAAAATGAAGTGGATCACACCTTAAGATATTGGTTTTCCTATGAACAACACTGAATTAATGGGCGTGTTTAGCAGACACGGATCAGTGAGCGCTCAATGATTCTCTAATATGATTGGTTCTTGCTTTTAGTTTTTCGTTGAATTTAGAAGCAGAAACTAATCGCAGTAAAGAATCACTGAGCGCTCACTGATTCGCTCCGTTTGCTGAATACGCTCAATAAAATCTCTTCTCAAACACTAGTGACATAAGATTGTAGACAATTTTGTTTTTATAAAATGTGAGAATTTTGTAAAAATTATAAATATTTTATTTTCTATTTATTCTAAATTAATATATGTTTTTATGAAAAATTATTTTATTTTAATATTTTTTCTCAAAGGAAATATTACTTATTTAAAAAAGAAATAAATTTGGTGAACAGAATTGAAGCGTTAAATCGCATCATGTACAAGGGAGACAACGTCTAACTTAAACCTTTTAGGAAAGATAATTTACACCAAAATATAAAAAAAACTTATTCTTTACAATACTCGAGTTTTTCTATTTATCTCTTATTGAAATAATTACTTTTGAAGAATTTTCCATTTGAAGAGGTTTCCATATTTTTCTCAAAGCTTTATATCTAACTAGAAAATCCTAGAATTGTTTTTACATTTGTTATAAAATGTTATAATTTGAGTCAAAACACTTTTATCCAATTTGCAATTAATACAATTAATTTACTAAGTCTTTTTTTTCTTTTTTTTCCCTTTTTTCTTTCTTTTCTTTCTTTCTTCCCCCCTCCTTTTTTAATGCAGAAGTTTAGAAATTTTTAGATTTTTTGAGCCACTTTAAACAAATGAAAAAATAGTCAAACACGAGTTATCTAAGTTTGTAAAAATAAGATAATGTTTTTCATATTGTTATAGTATTGATATTGTATTATAAAGACTTACTATAAAATGTGGAAATTAGGAGATATATTTTCTAAATATGAAAAAATTGAAAGCATTTATCTAAATGTTACTTATTTATTAATATTTTTAGTAAAGGTATTCTTAAAGTTATTCATATCTAGTAACATTTAATAAGACCTGTATTAATTTCAGCTGGAGATGGAGAATGATGATGTCATTGAAGTATATCAAGAACAAACAGGTGGGCGTTAACTAAGTTAGGAAGAGGAGGATCCATTTCGTTTAATATTTTATAAAGTGAAGTGACTATTGTAACAAAAAATGGACAAGTTTCTAAGTATACACAACACACACACACACTCACTCACTCACTCACTCACTCACTCACTCACTCACTCACTCACTCACTCACTCACACATAATATATACATACATACGGATGATTAAATAAGATGTAATTTCCTGATTCACGTACGATATTGTAAAATGTGCTGTATTTGTTTACATTCCTGTACCGAGGTGAATTATCATCCGGGGAGATTGGATAACGAATCCCTGGATTGTTTTGTAAAACATATGGGCGGTCATGTCTCAATATTACGTACTGTGTCCGTTTTCGTGTGCGCCGTCAGGGCAATTCTCAGAAATAGATTAATTGAATTGTGCGCCATTACAAATACGTTGACATTCGCAAGCTCCTTCGATCTTGTCCCCGGAAATCTCACATTTTTCTTTATTCTTTTTCCCCTTTATACGTTTGAATACAGGAAATGATGTGTATATGAAATAACGAAATTGTTACGTTTAAGATACAATAAAAGTAGTGATTGTAAAACTTTTCTTTTTGTACGATTACAATAATGAAAAGTTGATATCTTGCACTTAAACTCGGGAGCATATAAAATTGGCATAGTTTATTTTATTCTTTTTAAAAGCTTTGCAATATTTTTAACTTTTGTTAATCATAAACCATAATATACATTTTGATATAATAGATATAAATGCTCTTCAGAGAAATTCGTTATCGCTCATTCTCAGATAATTTTCTTCCTCAACCGTAATGTTGCTTATCTTTGCAATAAAAATACCAAATTTATATGTAGAAGCATATGATATAAAAACCATGTATCTCAAATTTATAAAATAAATATCGAAAAAAACTTGTGTTGATTCTTTATGAAAGATATTGAAGATGGAACAAGAAATGATCATCTAATTCCCGTATGCTAGTTAAAATTGCTTCTTCTGAAGTATAATTATCCAGAATCGAGAATGCTTTTCTTTCATAAAATATTCATATCTGAACATATATTTTTCGAAATAATTAAACATATTAAACATGATTTAATAATCGACGAAAGAAATAACAAGATCACATCCTGGATAGAATCGCTTTTATTTATACATTGATCATATTCGACAGTTATAATAATTCATTAGCTCTCAGGTCTTTCTTTTAAATCGTACATAGACTCTTAACATTGTAAGCACAATCCTAAAAATAATTATATAGTTATATACAAATCATTTTATCTCGACTGACTAATAATGCAATATGTAGCGAGCTATGATTATTACATATGTACAATATGAAAGTGTAGGAGGAGAAATTTTCTTTAGAAGAAATTACATTTCGCAAACATGTTTAAAATATATGGTAATAAATTCGAAGCTGTATCGTGAAGTCTAAATATATCATATACAGAATAATCCACAATTTGCAATCCTGATTTCAACGATATATTTTTCAAACTTTCTTAATTTATAACATACCTTTTCATAATCACAAAATTAAATTCAGATTCGTTAAAATAAATTCTTTATGATTAATGAAACTATAGTTGCCTACACATATTTAATGTGAAATTAATTGAAAAGTTATCAATTTAATTTTTAATTTAGATTTATTTTTATTTTTTTCTCAAATTTACATTAAAATTAACAAAATTTAAAAATTCCATCGTTAAAATTAAGAGCAAAGTTATGAAATATTGTATATATTTTACTGCTTCTAAAAAAATATCCAAATTATATAAATTGTTCATTTACAACAATACATTGGAAATCAACGTCGCAATTCAACTGTGCTGCGTTCTAATATTCACTGTCAGTGTTGAAAATCTATAGAATATACGTATTATAAATTTTCAACAATAGAATTGGAACGTAGAATATTGGAACATAGATCATAAATGTATTAATAAATAAAACAAAAGGTTATCATTCATAGATGATACGTTTAAATTGAAAAACTACACACACACGCATATATATATATATATATATATATATATATATATATATATATACATACATACATACATATATATATATAATTTCCGATGCTATAGATTATAAATTATACAAGCAAATATTTTTGTTTATTTATAATAAATTTAAAAGCACTTTTGTGTATTAAATTTAATAACATTTTTATAAAATTTAATTTTTATACAATTTTATTGAATTTAATTATAAATTTTAGTATGTCTCTAATAATTTAATAACTAATAACAAATGTATACTTCTATTTATATTTTCATTAATTTCTACTAAGTAAAGATAAATTTAATAATTAATTTCATTGAAATTTTATATCAAATTTAATTAAAATTGTATCAAAATTCGAACAGGACGTAAATGCCTCTATTTATAAATCACAAAATTATGTGACATACGATTACATATTTGTATTATTATTATTATAATCTGAAAAAATAAGATGTATTAATGATCATTATAATTATATATTTTACATGTCTATGGCATCGGATAATATAAACTCGTAATATTCTAGTTTCATATAGTTAAAAACAATCTTTCTAATTTTGTTCTAAAAGGGATTAAATTTTGTAATATATTTCAAAAAACGAGAAGCTATTAATTTATCTATCATATGAAACTTATGGCATGGTTTTTAATAAACATTTAATATTCTAGATTCATCTTCATGCATCTTTTTTTTATTTCATATGACTTTGCCGTAAAGAAAAAATTAAAAAGCTACATGTTTTATAAATATCTGCGAAGTATCTGACAAAGCAGAAAAAAGAAAATTTGACAAATTTGAAATTATATCAAAATGTAAGTTTTTTTCACTTTAAGCAACACGCAAGGTGTTTCCCCTCGCTTCTTTTCGATTATTATCACTTATATATTATCCTTTCCTAAAAAGTACAAACACTACATACTAGATAAGTATTTTTTCTCGTTATTAAAATGTAATTCATATCTCTTTGCATATAGCATATATTATATATATATATATATATATATATATATATATATGTATATATATGGTATGTATATATATGTATATATATACACATATATATAGAGATCTTATTTCAATTTTTTCCTGTAAAAATTTCCAAGATAGTTGGCTATTACACAAAACTATTTATTTTAATATAAATATCAAAATAATTTATATTAAAATAAATTAACACTCATCAAAATTACTTCGCTTATCATGTAGGCCAAATAAAAATGTGTAATTTTGATTTAAAATTTGTGTATCATAACCAATGATTTTGAAGACAATTACACGGAAAGATTAAAATAAAAATAGCTGTGTATATACTTAAATAAAATGTACAAGTTTCTATTTAAGAGCATACAATTTCTACAGATCTAGTACGTATCATTCAAATTTTGTTGCGCAAATATATAAACAAAATTTATCCTCCTCCGAGACGAGTGTTCTTTCTCTTAATACTTTCATCCATCATTCACGTCTATTCGTGATTGCGTAATAAATATATAATATTCATTAAGGACGATCTATCTCTCTTAATCTCTAAAGCGCACGAATATTATTTATGGGGAAGGGCGAGGCATTTTTGTATGAGAATAAATTGTAGGAGTCGTGGGAGTGGAGACAAAAAAGGGAGAGAGAGTCTTCAATTCTGAGATTAAGAGCGACGAGCAACGTGCGACAACATCGTGATGGGTCACAGAGCATCGCGATGCCATACCCACGTTTTCTTCGTATGGTCGAATCTGTGCGCTAGCCATTGCTGCTCCAGAAGCTGATACCTGTCCTGGCTGAGATATAGGGGTTTGCCACGTCTGTAAGATTTGCAATAGTGAAATAAGAAGATATTAAATAATAGTATTAAATTAAATGTATTTGTTTTTAAAAAATTAACTTTTAATTCGTCACGGAAAAACTTAATTCTCAAACAAAATGTACTTTTGTTTTTTTGACACATTGAAAATCAGAATAACAAAATTGCTTAATACTTGTTAGTATCATTGTTCGTATATTTTTTTATTCTACATTTCATACTAAATCATACTCACTTCAGATCTCTATCTTCTTCTTCAAAGTCATCAAGGTACAGAGATCCCCATAAACAGGCTCGCCGACCACGTATCACGATAATATAAGTTGAGGTTACTACAAGGTAGATGCCAGTGCCACCTCCGCAGTCAATCGAATGCTATGTATATAAAAATGCGTAAGAATGTTGAAAAAATGCTTACTAGTCTTACATTCACGGATAATATTCTATTTGGGAAGGCACCCCAATTTTACCCCTCTCTAATGCATGTGTAAAACTGCTCACCTGAATAGCTTCGCAAACATTCATCTGTTTGCAACAGTTTTGTTTAAGGCAAACAATAGTGCCGCATAACAAACAAATACTGATCTCCTGCGGTACAGAATGACATTGACTGCACTGTCGCTCGTGATAATACTGAAAAGAATTAATATATACTTACATATGGGAAATAAGAATAATATATAAGTAAAGATAGTGTACGAATAGTAAACAATATATATATGAATATAACAAAGTAATATATGTAATATATAGAAAAAAGTTCTAATTTCTAAAATTTGAATTGAGATACTGATATTGTGTATTACACTTCATCTAAGCCAATTAATAAACTTGCGATATTTTTAAACGCAATGAGCGCGATTCTAATCATTAGCTCTTACCGTGAAGATCTTTTCGTATTCCCTTGGAAGACTAAGTAGCTTCGGCACGTGCCACGATAAGTGTTGCTCCATTAACATATTTCGGGCTGGCTGATGGCCTCGCCAATTCGCGAGAAACGCGATCAACTGATCGCACCAGAAGAAAGGCACCGAAACGGCTACCTCTGAGTCCTGCCAATTTAACGCCACCGTTGAGTCGAAGCTGTCCCAGCTCATGCCTTCCGTGACTAGTTCCAAGTAATATACCAGTCTCACAAACTCGCTCTGCGACGTCCTGATCAGCGGCAGCGGTTGCTCATATAGATGATAACGTAGCAATGCGGCTACTCGCAGGAACGGCAAGCACAGTGACTGGATCTGAGTGAATCGATTAGAAATGATGTAGAAATAATGTACAAATAATAAAAATATATATTTATGATGTTACGTAGAAGAACCACATCAAAATATTTTAAATATTTTTAGTATAATAAAATCTCTTTTAGAAAAGTAATCAATTTGTGTTTACGCAAAGTAATATAAATTTTATATCTCCTACGAAGATATATTATTATTTATATTATTAAATATTATATTAAAAAGACATATTATAAAGTGTGACAAATTACCTAATAAAGTTAGTTTTAAAAGAACATATTTAACTAACTGTATTTATTTATAGAATATACCTGTTTCTCGATGCAGTGCGATTTTATCCTGGCGTAAGTGGGAGAGGCTGAAGTGGACGGTTTGTCGTCGTCCGTGCCGGGATAAAGTCCGCTCTCGTTAAAATACTCGATCATCTCGCCCAGTATAGTCTCCGAGGGTGTAGCGGCGCAGTTACATTTTCTCTTTACAATCGTATTTCGTTCTGCTCGTGAGAAGTTACAGCTTACTTGTAGTATTACTTGATAGTACAGCAAGTTGTAAAGGACTTTGACCACGCCGGAAAAATATGCTGCGGAGAAGAAAAATATTAATTCACTCGTTACTTATATATAATTAAGTATATATTTCCAGATATGTATGTTTGCGCCACATAATTTATTTCGACATAAAGTGTAAAAAACTGAAACGTGCATACTTTGGTCTAAGTGCAACGGCAACAACAATATAAATTGAAGGAGCATGGCAGTCGGATCTCGCAGAAGTAGAGGGACCTGTCTTTCATGTGGTGTTAAGGCAAGCGAGGATGCCGATTCTTCCATCGATATGCCAGACAGCTGTTGCCATACTTCGTGTACTGGCCATGTAGTGAGTACTCGAGCGTGCATTGCCAAAACATGAAGAAGCGGGACTGAAAGAAAAATGTATATTTTTCTAATGTCTTTATATGTACAAATTAAAATTACAAACGTACTATTATATACTACATACAGTAAAAAACATAAATGGGAGCAGAAATATCGGTTGATAAAGTAGTATCAAGAAATACTAACATACCTATACAATCGCGTTTAGGCGTCAGAGGTATCGTAGTAGGTGGTGGAATGCACAACGATCCGCCGCGTTGTACAAGTTCAATCTCAAAGTTAGTTCGAGCTACTGAAGTTACAAAAAGGAACAAGCTTTGGTGACTAGGTTTACAGTTCTTTTGTTTATATTTTAAATATGTGCAACTCGTCATATCTTCCATGGCCTTCCCCATAGCCACAGCCAAATTCGAAGAAACCTAAAAATAACAAGTATATCTTAGCAGTATATCCTCGATGTAATCTTAATTAAAGACATGTATTATGTATGAAAAAAAGAGAAAGAGAACTTCGAATACACCAATACTAAGATTGTATATATAAATGATAAACATATATTTTAAAATGAACAATGAAAAATATGATAAATAAAAATCAAATAAATAAAAAAAGAAGTTACTATACACGTACAGGATTTCGTTGTATCTCTTTGAGAAAAGTGTTCAGTTCCGCGAATATGGTCTTTGTGGAGGCATGACGAGATCGTACCACCGCCGAGCATTCACCCAACTGCGGCGACAGCGGCAAAACAGAGTTGGCTAATTGCCGACACAGCGGACACAGATATTCGCCCCGTTCCACTGCTAAACTTTGTTGCCTTTGTTGACTACGAAGGGACTCCAAATATGATTTCAAACAATCCAGGTGCAGATGATGACCGCACGTTTGCACATGAACACCACCCTCCCATCCCAGATTAACCGAAATTAACCAAGATAACTGTAAATAAATATATTACAATTATAACAATATTATTCAATATTAGATAGATTCAATGTTAAGATATCCTTTTTTTACCTTAAAAGAGATATATTTTACTAAAAACACCTTATTAAACATATAATATTGATTTACTTCATTACTTCAGTCAAAAATATACACTAAGACCAAAATAAAAATAATTAATATTTCTGTCACGGCATTTTTCAAAACAATTCGAAATGTAATGTATTCGGGATAGTAAGTATACATAAACCTAATTTGTTTTTTTCTTGTTAAATGACTTTCTGTTAAAATCATTATACATATTTTTCTTCAAAGAGCCCAAGAATTTATGTTGGTTTATGTCCGTTCTTTGTGTCCGCTGAAATTGTAGGTTGGTAAATTTTGGTATACAAAAAATAGTTGGAAGTTGAAATTGATTCAGTAAGTGTCCGGTCCGACGTGTGTGCAACAGAGTCAGCGGTCAAATTACACTTCTAGAATCTCACCGTATGGCATACAATGTGTTAGAAATAATGAAGAAAATACAATATAATAAAATAAATTCTTTGGAAGAATTGAAGAAAATACATAGAAATACTGAAAGTAGATGTACTAGTATATTATTCACTTACCGTGTCGAATAAACGATTCATCTCGTCCATTCTGCGATCATAATGAGCACCTCGGGTATCACCCCTGGGTATAGGTGGATCTTCGTCGGACGTGGGAAGAACTAATCTATCCGGCTGTTGTCGCTCGTGTCCAATAATGCTAGTTGCCTATATTGAAAAAACGCGTTTGTATAAATATATACATAAACGAAATGTTTTTCATATGCTTTTCATAAAAGATAAGAGCATTACTTGAACTAATACAACGAGTCCCATTGGTTTGTCCTCACTACTGGGAGTAGTTTGATTACATATCACACAATCATACTCTTTTTTACTAGTTAGTTTAGCCGTGTTTTCCTCTTGATCCCAGTCCATTCCGGAGGCACCTGCTTCATCTGTAACAGAAAAAAAGTATCACATTAATATTACTAATCGGCTAAGTATCACAAGATTGTTACCTCACACACTTTTGTTATAGAATAAAATATTGTAAATTAAAGTGTTTCAACTTTTACAGATATTTGTAATTTATACACAATATATAATTTACCAGTCTTCATTGCTTTCTCCATAAATTGTTTCTGCTTGTTAGCAAATTCCGCCATCAGCTTCTGCTGCCTCTCCTTTGCTCTTCTTCGTCGTTCCTCCCGTTCACGATTTTCCCTTTCGCGTTGCTCATCTTCCTCACATTCCTGCATACGAGGCCACAATTTGTTTCTAGTCTCCATAATCGCCTGTTTACACATAGGGTCTAAATCAGCTATTTTCCTAAGTAGTTGCGATATGAAGAACGGCCCATCGCCAATTCGTGATTCACCAGACGATATGAAAGAACTACTACTGCTGTTACTACTGCTACTGCTGGCTTCATTGTCCGACATTGTACTTTGTTCGGGATTGTAGCTGTCCGGTACGCCCGATAATTGAGAATGTAGCTTTAAGAGCAAGGAAATTATACTTTCTCCTACTTTTACGGATTGTCCACTGGACGGTCCACCGGACGGTCCACCCTGAATTGATGGTCCACCCTGAAAGATATGATTATTTTATAACAATAAAGCTAAATCGAGTTGCCAAATATAACGCAGCAGTCTTATTTCTATATGACGAATGTAAAATATTATATAGTATAAATTATATTACTTGTGGTTCTCTCCTTTTAAAATGTTTATGAGAATTCGACGTGGATGGAACAATTTCTATAGCCCTGTAATTAGTCGAGTATACCCTCTGTAATGAGTTAACTCTGATCATTTCGTTTCCGGCCATAACAGCTGGGCGTTGAGGAACGGGTGGTAATGCTGGTTGATCGCCGACATCTAATTATTATTAAGAACATCACAAATAGAATTTAGCATTAATACACACACACACCCACACACTTAAAAAAATTTGTTACATAATAGAACTTAATAATAAAAAAAATTATGAGTTGGAAAGTTTGAAAAACGTACTATTTGGTGAAGGAGGCGATTCGATTGTTAGACGGATTCTTCTCCTAGATTCTTCCCCGGATGGTGGTAGAGCTCTTTGCAAAGGTATCGTCAAGTCATCCTCGCTATTATTACGAGCTATGGCGACGATTCCATTTTCAGGTACAATTGCCACATCATATTCTACTATAATGTTATAGATATAGAATGCAACAATGTAATATTCAATGCAACAATATTATATCTTAAATTATTTAGAAAAAAATAAGCATTATTAAGCAATGATTAAAAAAAGTATATAATAAAATATAATAAGTAATATACATAATTTACATAAAAATCTTACTAACCACTTGTTGATGGTAATGCTGGCAGAGATGCAGCACTCTCAACTGATGGTAGCAAAGCCGGCAGAGATGATGCACTTGCACTCGACGCACCATTGTCATCTCTAGTGGGTTCTACAGAAAATCCCAACAGTTCCAAAGAGACTTCTTCCGCACCATCATCCGCACCATCATTCAACATCAAGGATGTCGCCACTTCACTCATTTCTCCTTGAATCTCCCACTCAAATTCACCTAATCATTATTAAATAAATTAACAAGTGTACATGTTAAATCTTACCAAATATATTAGCGCATATTACTAAATCATTTTGATATATTTTTGTATGTTATCAATATTTTCCAATTAAATAAATCGATTATATAAAAAAAAAATCAAACAACAAAAGTTAAATAAAACTGCAATGTTGTATACTCACTGTCTGAGCTGTTAGGCTCCGACTCTTGGACTAGAATCACTCGAGGTATCACTGTCCTCAAATTTTCGGACAAGCTGTCACTTTCGTACCATCCACCCAAATCCATGTCTTTTATCACACGAGAGCCACCAGTGTATTGACACAAAGGACTCATCTGAAAATAATGTCATATTACTGTATAAAATAATATAGATAAAATAATGAATAAAATAAATTCACTACAAAATAAAAGATATATTGTAAGAAAACTAAAATTAAAAAAACAAGATAAAATGTACGATTAATCACTTACTTTTTAATTTACTATACAAAGATAACTTACAAATAGAAAAAGAATAAACTGCTCAAAAAAACAACTTAAAGATCTCTTTTATTTAATCAAAAGAATTACTTACAGATTTATCCGGTGGTTCCGCAGTAATAACTGCCAATTCTAGAAGATAAATAGCCAATGCCATAACATGCTCCGATATGTTATGCCCATTCACAGCCTTATAAAGTATTATCAGAATCATAGCGTGAAAAACTCTGGAACGTAAGACTATACGAGGATCATCATAGTCCGACGAAACCGGAGCTGGGTGTCTAAATGGTGGCCAGGGAGTTGCACCGTTCTTCAATTTGCCCGATTGTTTCACACTATAATACAAAAATACAATATTTGTCAAAAAATTGTGGAATATTTTAAAATGGATATATTTGACTGATTTAAATTTGATACATACTATTCGGTAAATCGATCCATAGATACTTGGAAGTCTCTTCTATGGACTGCTCTCAATAGAACATGTAAAGGATCGAACAACTCATCCCACACGCGAGCCTTTGGTCCATACATACCTTGCTGCATATTACCACTTGCTTCGAGATTCGGGGCTCTATATTGCGCTACCTGTAGACGCCGTTAAGTAAAAAAGAATCAACAATTAAAAATTTATTTATACATGCATATGTACATTCAATATAAAAATTGTAATAAAACAATAAGAAATGATGTAAATTTTATATTTAAAAAAAAAGTAAAATTTAAATAGTTCTTTCAGATGTGCATATATTAACATACATCGGCTAGTACAGATTCAAAATCTCTGTTTTGAGTAGTTCCACAACGTTCTGGCATCAGTTCCATCAGTTGACTATGCGTCTTATCACCCATGCACAATAAAGTCACCATTTCAAGACGAGACATTTCAGGATCCGACAAACCTGATGCAAAAAAAATAGACGTCTAAATATGTATCGTATTCTTGCTTTAATAATGCTTCTATTATTTCCAAGATTACAAAATTTATTAAAGTTAATAAAATTTAACAACAGATAAGAGATTTCGAAGAAAGATGAATTAGAACTGATAGAAACTTACCAAGATTTGTTCTGACGTTGACCAGCGTAGCCAAAAATGTTAGGCAACTTTCCAACATCGGGGTATCATGCTCGCCCTCGAGATATTCATTTTGTGGAGCATGATACAGACATAAACTCATCCATTCTCTCACGTGAAATCTGTATGGATTTTTTTTTAGTAAGTTAAATTGCTGATATTATTTTAATTCAATGTAAAAATAAAAATAAATAAACGAGGTAGAAGATATTACTTTTCAATGGTGGTTTTCAAAAAAATATCCGGCAATAATTTCGTCGCGCAGATCTGCAACAGATATAGATCCGCGTCCACCATGGAGTTACAGAAATTGCATTGTATGTAGGTCATTGCTTGGCCCTTTATTTGCAATCCGTTGCGAACCCATAATCCATTCAAAATCTCATAGAAGGCCACCTGAAAGCAAAAGTAAAAAAATAAAAACATTTTATTATATTACATACACAATCAATAGTGAAATATTATCTTGCACTATTTTGTACATTTTAGGCCTGTTTTTTGTCGCTGCACCGGTGCAGTAAGTTAAAATAAGATAAAGATATTTTTTTCTCATTCTAACTTATTGTACCAGACAGCAGTGCAGCGACCAAGAACAGACCTTTTCTAAAAATTAATATAATTATAATAATAACTTGATATAATAGGTGCTTTCCATTTAGTGACACAAATATTATTCTGTTCTTTACTTATTGAACATCAAGAAAAATAATGCGACGTTTGTGTTGACTTAATAAAAAGTCCCCATAGGGATTATGATGTTATGATTGTTACAAATATTCTCATAAATTTGTTGAACAAAACATCTAGTTGGCCTTCGTCTATGATACATCAATGTCACTAAATTGCGTTTGCAAAGCACATTTTCTGATGGAAGAAGATATGAATTTAATCTCTGCGTATCTCACAATCTCGGGCAGCATATGACGTTGAAGCCAACTGCACATAAACTTATATAAGAGTATGTTTTATAGTATTCTCGTGTAAACATAAAATAAATTTTAAAGTTTTATATATTTATATGTGTCTAATAAAATATAATAACTTATAAGATGTAGTGGTAGCTATTTTTTCAGAAACTTTTGCTAATAAATATTATTAATGGTTTAATATTATAATACAATAATAGAGAAAAGTCACACTGCTATTAGCTTAGGCTATTAGCATAGTTCCTAAAGAAGTTCAGTTTTAAAAAATTTAAAATTGCACTAATACTAATAAAAACATGATCTGCTTAGATAATTAAACAATAATAAAAACAATAATAAAATAATTCATACATTCATGTTATAGCTTTTTTTATATAGAATCTGCTAAAAACAAATTCTTTAAAAGCAAGAATAAAATTTGCATGGTTTTTAAATTGCAAGTTGCATAGTTTAAAGAAAAATAAATTTATTATTAAATTTATTATCAACAATTTTAGATTTTTTTTACATGTGTGTGTTTATAGTTTCCTAAAACTGTTTTGTTCTCTTACATATAAATTTACGTGTAATAATCTCTTACATTTTTTCGTGATTTAACTTTTTAAATCTTTTATCCTTTTTCCTCTTTTCTCCATTTAATTATGTTTATTATGTATGCAATTAAATGCGGATAGTAGTTGTAACGAACAAACTTATAACACAAACAATGCAGAATAATTTACGTAATCAAATTCGCTAAAAAGACTCATTCCTTCGAAACTGAATTTTTCACGCCTCTTATCCCTTCTCCCTTTTTCTTTAGATTTCTTTCATTGAAAGTGCAGGAACAAAGAATACATGTGTGTATTCATGGTAAGAAGAAGAGGCGCAAACTCAACTAACTAAAGTGAAACGAACAGACTCCATTCATATCTCGTAGCCGCGGGTGCAATACTCCCTACCAATCCACCTCATCCGTTCTTGGAACCATAACGGTCGCTCCATCCGAGCCGAGTGAACGGCAGCCAGCAGTCATTAGTCCCGGCGTGTTGGCGTCGCCAATCGCAAACGGCGTGCGCGTCATTCTCCCGACATCTTGGTCTTTTGTCGTCGCTTTGTGTTTTTTTCCCCAAAAATGATCATCAGGTACCACCAAAGGATAATCCTGCTCGCCGTCCTGGCGAGCGCCGACTGCGTCTTCGGCATCAGCGCGTTTGACGCACTCGAGCTGGCCAGGCTGGGTCGTCATGCCGTGATGCAGGCGTTGGAGTCCTGGGAAGTGATCCTTCCACGCCTGCCTACTGACAAGCTAGGCGCCGAAGACCTTGTGTACATGAAGATGTTGGAGCGCGAACTGCTCAAGCAGATGGACCAGGTGTCCAGGAAGATCGATAAGTACCAAGAGCAAATGGAGAACAAAGCCGACACAATTCTGACGGAAATGCTGCTGCGACTTCCTCTCCAATACAGTCTCGACGACAGCCTGAAGAAACTGGATAATTATGTAGGGCAAGTAGAAGGGCTGTACAGGGTCTTCGAGATGTACGCGGCCAATTCAGACAAGTTCGAGAGGTTCACGATGCTACAGTTTGCCAAGACCTGCGTGTCGCCAAGATTGGGGGATCTACCCGATGTTCTCGAGTCGATACATAGGCTCATGGTGCCATCCGAGCAACAAGTGTACAATAGGAGCATTCTCGTGCTCCTGGCCAAACAGATGCAGGTAGGTACTTGGTACACTTGGTGTGAAAATAGTTTCTTGGAGCGTGAAACTGAAGATATTATTGGGTTCCCTTGATATCAGGCAGCTTGGACAAAAAATGTAAGCAGGTTTTAATTAAACATCCTTTTTAATGAGGCATTAACTCGAATTTCCTCGCAAGAAAGAATATTGATATTGTTTAGAAACTTGAATGGTACGTACGCTTTAAAATGAAAGTTTCTTCTTCAAAGATTTGACTTCGTCTAATTTTGCGTGGATATTTTTTTAAAGCAAGATTTTAATACTAATATTACTTATTATACGTAATATTAACACTACACTGAAAAAAAAGTAATATATTCAATAAGATATGTTATTGCGGGCTGTTAATTACAGATATACTCAATACAATAATATATGCTATTGCAGTATCAACATTGTACTTGCATTAATAGCAAATATTATTGTTTATGTAGTTGGCAGCCCGCAATCACATATGTTATTGGCTATATTACATTTTTTTTCTGTGTAGCAATATGATCCAAATACATATTTATGTAACTGCAGTGTGTACTTCCTAGAAAATATGTGATTCATCTCACTTGTAATACTTCATGCCATTCTTCGTGGGACGGCTTTGTAGCTAATATATTTTATTTTTCATTAATTAAATATATTTTAATATTGTGATAATTGACATTTTTATTAACACATAACTAATCAAAAATTAAAAAATGTATCAAAGCTAGATATAAGAGAAATGTGCATTCTAATAAACAAAAATATATGCCACTCTGCAGCTATTAAATAAAGATACCTATGACTCATTCTAAGCAAGTAAAAAATCTCTTTCGCTTTCATCATATCTATAACATTTATATTGCTATTGCTATTATCTTTTACTCTATTATACTATAATTATTTAAAACTGTTAATATTGTTAAATGAATTATATAAATTTCTTAACTTTTTTTACATTTGCTTTATAATTTATTGTTTCCAATTTATTATTTATATAATTTAAATTTTATTATTATATTATTATTATATTATGATATTATTATATTATTTACATAATTTAAAATGTACTTTATTCAATTGTCACGCATTCGCATTTTATCGTCATATTTTATTACACATTGCTTTCATCTTTATTGCTTAATTTATTATTATTTATGCCGCGAAATATACAGAGTGTCGCGATAATTATACGTATGCTTAGGCATGTGTGGGAACGACGGCACGTTCGTAGATAGTGCCTAAAGAATAGAAGAACCACGCTATAAACAGGAAGGATTATCATCTGCACTATTGTCTGCAATCTTGCGCCGGCTTAGAGAAGTCACGTCATACAGTTGTAATACAGAAATTAGTCACGAAATGACTGCCCGCCATCGTCAGCGGAATTTAAATTTCAAGCGACCAAAGCGCAGAAAGTGAGAACGTATTTGATATGAGTTGAATTGATGAGCACCGGGGATCCCGTATTACGACCGAGTTGCAGCCTGATAACATCGTAACAAGAACCCCACTAGTGTCTATTAAGCGCAAGCGATGGGCATTGGGTGCCGAGAAACGGTATCGCATTTTGGATCAAGTGACCGGGCTGCGATGGGCCGCTACGATTTTACTCCGTGCTATCGTCCGCAAAAGAAAAAAGGAAATTGTGTCGACGGAAATTCGTCATTACTCGATACTCCGGATACGTCAAATAACACGAATCAGTGGATTGGCGCGAGTCACTTAATTAAAGTTGCCGCGCATTAATTGATGCGTTTATAGCATTCATTTTCAAATCGTCGAATTTGCAAGCACACTAAACTAATCTTGAAACAGAGAAGAAAGAAGATTACAGATACAAATTCATCTGTGATTTCAAATTAGAGTATTCGGCTTCTTATAATCTCCGCTTTTACTGGACTTGATACACGTTCTCCAGTCTGGAATTATGGTTTCCCGAAACGCATGTTGGATAATCAACGAAATTGGAAATACAATTTTTTGTAAACTAAGCTTCAGATAAGCGCAAACAGAACTGTCTTCGTCCATGGATTTTAGCAGCATGTCAATACAAATCGATACAAGTTTTAATCGAAAAAATATGCATGGAAAAATTGTGATAAATAATCAAACTATAATCATTATATACAATTAATATTCTTCTACACTGAAAAAGAGTTTAATAATAATAATTAAGTTACTAAATTTTGATGAAATAGTTTCAGTTAACGTAACCACATATTTAATATTTAATAACTGTTTGACCATTTAATTAATCGAGTATTTACTATTAATTATTAAATATTATTAAATATTTAGTTGTATTAATCAAACATTTAACTGACATTATTTCACCAAAACTTGATTATTATTATCAAACTCCTTTTTTATGTATATGCATGAACATTCCATGCGATGTATAACCGTTTCTTTCTTCATCTACAACACTTCAATGTTTTAGCATTTTTAAACCTTCTATGCCATGTCATGAGAGTCATGATCTCCGTGCGAGTATGCCTTGGTGCATCTGCTGTATCTCTTCTCCAAGTGCGAATGTACCGGGTGGAACGGGAGAAGAGGGCGCGGATGAACATGCGCACGGAGATACAACAACAACTGAATAAGTCTGAATAACGTGGCGGGGAGGTTCGCGCAGAGGTGGGCATGGAGGCATTGGCGCATAATGAAATCCAGTCGAGCGCGATCGGCCACACGGTAACGTTGTTCTTGCAACTCGCTGGTCCCGAAAGAGCGGGACGGCTTGTTACCCGCATTCCGCGAGCTGCGTGCTACAGAGTGTGCCACAGAGTGTGCGGCGAAAAGGTGCCTCGTCGACAAATTTTATCAGCGGAATTTCCCACGTCACCCCTCGATGGATTTCGCAATTGTGTGACGATCAAAAGCGCTACGAGAAACGAATGGAAATCGTGCGAGAAGCGCGTTCCAAAGGCGACCGTTTAAACGCGTATGTTATCAAAGGGTACCATTTAAACGCCAAAAATTTGACGTCTAAATTTCGAAGAGCGCCTGAGAAAAGCGTCCGAAAAGTATATTGATTATTATACAGTTTTTAATTTAACTTAACGATGCTTTTGGGTGTTTTCTTTTAATCCACAGGCCCGTTCTTTGTCGCTGCACTGTTGCACTGGTACAATAAGCTAGAACAAGACAAAATATATTTTTTCTCATTCTAATTTATTGCACCAGACAACAGTGCAGCGACAAAGAACAGGCCTCATATCTTTTGAAGCTGTTCTGTTGTTTCAATGATTAGATAAATTATATAAACACACCCAAAATTTTTTCATTGAAGGATTTCAGAATTCTCGTCTCTGACATCTTATTATACCTTGGCCCTGTTTAATTCTGTTTAAACATTATACTTTGCTTCAACTAACATAAAATATTATGTAACTGTCAATTTTCTTAACTGTACGATTAATTTGAACCTCTGATTTTCAACTCGCAACAGTTCCAATTCCTAGAGCTAGGATTAGATTGATACGGGATGTAGATTAACTTTTTACCGCGATCATCATCCGATTACGAGTCTCACGGTTTCCTGAAACCGAGACTTAGAAGTATGAGCGGAAGTTACTACGAAGGACGAAGAGAGAACGAAAAATTACACGCGGGAAAAAGAGAGCTTCGCGAAATATTCCACGACGTCGTCATTGCGATTAACAGGAGTGGTTATTTAACGAGCGTACCGCTCGTCGGAGAAAAACAGTGTCACCCAGTAGTTTCTAGCCGCTCTAGATCATACATTAACGCGTCACATTAAGAACCGCGCCGCCTCCCTCCTCCGCCGTGTCATGACCCCCCCTGCGACCATGATTGTATACATCTTTCCCGGTCAGTTGGTGATGAGCTCGCTAAAAAGATCGTTCGATTTTATCTCGCGCAGGATGTAGAATTGAAGTTGCGTATTAACAAACGATTAGAAGCGCGTAATAAAAATTAGTATCGGACAGCAGTTATTTTTTTTTTTATTAATAACGAAGCAATAAACTCACGCGTTGATAACAATAACAGCAAGGGAAAAAAGTTAAGCGAGAAATATAAACGACCATTACGATTCTGGATTCCTCAGATCGGGATTAGACCGCAAGATAAACAAAGAGGGAAATTGAAATTCTGCCGAGCGAACTGTAAACGAGTGACTCATCGGCTCCGAAGGCTCGACTCCGAGAATGAGATACTTCACGTGCCTACTGATACTGGGAGCGTTAGCTGTGGTAGCCTTCGCCGCGATCAAGAATGACGCGTCGTCGATCGACTTGGTCAGAGAGACCCTACTGCAGCTAGAGAAAGACCTCAGGAAGGATCTGGCTAATCAAGAGAAACTGACGAATGTCGAGGACCATGAGAAGATCCTACATCTGATCAAAGTGTACAAGAGATTCGGCAATCAGCTGGAACAGCAATTCATTCTGAGTCGGAAGGACCACCTGAGCGCCCTGGACTCCCTGTGGCTCTGGGCACTGGTCCAGAACGAGCTCAAGGGCATTGACGGCCTGTACGTGATATTCCGACTGATGCAGAACGACATCGTCAAACTGAATACGCCGGTCAACGTGAAAGAGCTGACGAATTTCGCCGAGGTGATCCTGCGGGATGCGAACGCCGCGATCCCGAGATCGCTCGATCGTATCGCGACTATAATCACCAACGAAAACTTGTTCATCGAGGCTTACAAGGTATCTAGCCAACCCTGCAAAAACTGCATCTCCACGCAGATGCGATTTGTCAGAGGAAACATTTTCTCTGACATTATTTGCATATTCGAGGCTTTAAATTAAATTTTAAAACGAACAACAAAAGAAAGCCTCAAAAGTCCAAGAAGATTCCTCGGTATTTGCCGAGGGATATCAAATATCACAGAGCGATGCGTTTTTATTCTCGATCACAAATATCTCAATATATATAAACACACTCGTCCTCGATACATTTGCAATGTATTTTTGTATGCGCAGGAAGCGTCGAAGCAAATGTGCAATGAGATGCAATCGCCGCAGCAACTGCTGTACAATTTGTACAATGTCGTGGCGCTGACGGAGATCAAGGGTTACACTATGATTCAATTCTCATATATGCTATTACGTCTGTACAACGAAGGTACATGGTACCGACACGATCACGTTTAAGTTTAAATATACGTCCTACATACAGTACATTTCGCACGTCGCGCGATCCGCACAAAGCAGTTAAGACCAATCTTTTTTTTCGCGAGCTTAAATAGTAAACACATTTAAATGAAAGAATTTAAATGAATATCGCAAATTAACACTTGAAATTAAATGCAGCAATTTATATTAACGCTTTCAACGTTAATATAAACATTAGAAAGTCTTAATTAATTAATTAATTAATTAATTAAGTTCTACGATTAATGTTTATACTTATATTTGTGTTTAAGTTTAAAAGGTATAGATACAGTAGAACCGAACAGAAATAAATGTTGTGTTATTATGATAGGTTGCATTATGTGATAAAAAATGATTATAATACAAATTAGAAAATATCCAAAGTTGTAAGGATTAAAAAATAAATTTTAAAAAGTAATATCGCTATTGTAAAAAAAAATTGGTTTTTGTTACACTGGTCCGGATCGCCGCAATTTGAGAAAGACAATTAGCTTCACTTAAATGAGATTATGATTCGAATAGATCTAATTCCGATAAATTATTCAATACAGGCAATAACTTTAGCGAGGAAATACAGGCACTGAAACAACAATATGCAATAAGAACATCCAATACGTTGAGAGCTGTAAAAACTGCAATGGCATTTGCCCCAAGAAGTATGTGGAGATGTGATCCTAGTGTGCATAAGAAAGGTAAGATAAAAATAATTAGAGAGTTACACAGATATCCATGGAAAGGATATTGTAATTTACGGATGTGAATATTTCATATACGCGACTTCTGCTTAGATGAAACCTATGCAGAGTTGAAGGAATTATTCCAAGGATATATCGTAAACGAGGTAGATTTAAACAGTGAAAGCACGTGTCGAGAGAACTGTGCTTATTATGGGTACTCTAAGGCATACGGTTGTTATCAGAATCAATTCTGCGCGAAACAACGTCAATGTAAGGGAAAAATATTGAATTGCGAGTACATTGATTCCGACATGTGGATTTGCCCCTCGGTAAGTATTTTTATAAATTTCGGACACGTCGTGCACAAAGAACTCGTGAGAATTATAAAATAACAAAAAGAAATATTCTTTAAAAAACTGATAAACTGCACAAGAAATTATATAGAAGAGTTAGTAAAGTTTAAATTGTATTAAAAAAAAAATACTTATAAATGAAATTTCGAATTTAAAAACTAAAGATTTAAAAAATTAACCTACTACAAAATTTGAATCTCAAAATAATGATTCAAAAATAAAAAAAATACATCAAAGAAAAATATTACAAAAATTGAAGAAACTTAATGTAATGATCTCCCAATTACTAAACTTTTTTTAATATTCAGGATAGAAACGATAGCAAACGATACGAATACATTCAGTATGAAAATGGCCTTCATTATGGAAACCCAAATACATGTCCTAGACCAACAATTAAAGTTGACAGTTGGTGGCGATGGCTTTTCTGGCATTGCAGCTACTGCTTTTGCTATTGCGATGATCACAGTCCTAATTCCGATCGATATTTCAGTCTTCGATCCGTAACATCCGACATATCGAACAATAAGTAAGAACAGAGCAATACCATTAATAATAGAGATCAACAGAATGAATAAAATTTAATGGAACGTAATAGGATATAGAAAATAATTTGTGTACAAAAAAACAGCTGAAGGCATAACACCAATTCTCATTTATAGAGTCATAACAGGAATAAAACTGATGAAGATTAACCAAGTAATTCATATTCAAATCCAAGAGGGTCAGTTGCTTCCACGTGGAGAAATTAATTCAACCACTATTGACTGGCAACCGGTTGATGCCTTTTCAGTTATGGATTCTAACGTCAGAAGCGGTGTCGACTATCACACAATAATATGGGAACAGCGTGCTTTGGATCTTGATGATCTAACGTCATCACAAGATCATTTATTAACAGGTAATTCAAAATCGATTTTGATTAACAAGTAAAATGTTACGATACAACAAATGCGATTAAAATCTGTTTCAGGCATTCGATTCCGAATGGTCGGTAGCCGTCTCAATTTAGAAATAAAGATTACTCCATTCAATTTTACAAGCGGATTGTTAGTTCAACCTGACGAAAAGAGTTTCTGGCACAGCAACGACGTAACGGACAGGTGAGATTTTCTCTCCTTTCAGCGTGGCAGAGAGACTTAATTTTTGTAATAACACTGATCGTCTGTTTTCAGAACCGAGCTGAAATACACCGAACCCGACATACCGACGCGCATTCCTGTGCCTCACGAACCGGACTCCACGGAGAACCAATACTTGAACTTCGCACCGAGCGATCGACAGAAGGACGCCGCACAGAGCACGATTCCCTTCCTGGACGTTCAACCGGTCGTACCGAATCCACCGGTGCCACTATCGGGTGCCGGTATCTTTCACAGAGGTCGAAGAGGTTCGGGCGGATTCGTCGGCCTGAAAGTGACTACCTACAATTTCGCGCCACACCTACAAGTCGATCTGCCACCAGCACCGCCGGTTCTCGAAACTCCTAACGAGATAAAAGCCGCATAGAGTCTTTCATATAGTTAAATATTTCATAGAAATAACGATTAAGAACCTGTGATTTGCCAACGACCTCAATATACGTATTGAGATAAAAGCGAAGATATGTATCTGAGATACTGAATACGAATTGACTGACTTTCGAATGCTTCAGCTTTAAGAAAAACTAAAATGTTTAAATAAAACACGAGACAAAAATAATAGATATTGAAATTTAACATTTTCGGGATAAAAAAAAATATGTTTCCTATCTTTAATCCTTTCTATTTTTAGATTTCATTTACATCCAATCAAAATTACGAAAGTGACTTCTAATTCCGAGAAAAACGTAAATAGAAAACGTAATCTCTTTTTCAATTACGTACATTTGGTGCTCTTGGATATTACTTGATGAATGCAAGATTGAATTTCTTATGCAATTAACAGTAATCATATAAAGTTCTGTACTCTTTGTAATTATGTGTAGATTTTGTTATTAAATCTGTACTATAAATCTATCGTTTATCAATGTATTAACCAAATTAATAATTAACAACTAATATCGTTAATCTCAAATGCTTTATAAGATTATATTTGAAAATATAGAATAATCAATTTAGACTAAAGTATTCAAAACGCAATTTTTTTAACAAATAAAGTTAAAGCAGATTAAAGTAATTAAAGTAGCATATAATATATAGTGATCCATAATCATCAATATATCACTATATGTTATATAAATCTACTATATTAATTTTTTGTTTTAAATAGATCTTTTATAAGGCTTTGTAAATGTACAAAGTAATAGATTTTATATACGTAAAATGTGTAAACTAAACTTTAAGATAAAAATTTTGATTTCTATTTTTTATTTGATGGAATCAAGCCAATTCTCTTTGTCTTTCAGTAATGTTAGTTAAATCTTTTAAGATTTACGATATATTTAATCTCGTTAAATTTAGAAATACATAGATTTGTGACAGCAATTTGCTGCCAACTTCTTTGCAGTTCGATTTAGTTACCATTACGAAATACATATGTACAAGATTAAAGAGATTCGAAATGATAGTAATATAAGAAGATATTTTAGGTTTAAGATTAAGATTAGAAAAAATATTGTATGATTTCTTTTACACATCATACTTTATATAAAAAGATACTATAAACAACATTTCTTGTTATTATTCCATATCCCACAACTAATGACACAAATCAGTAAACTTTCTAAAACTCTAATTCCTATTCCTTATCTAATATTCTTCCATTGTGCGTAGAACCTAAATCATATTTCATGTGTTGGACGTCCCGATTAGTTACAGAGAATTTTTAAAAACTTGAAAATTGTATTCTATAAACTGTACGATGTATGAAAAATTTGTAGGAAAAAATTTCAACCTAACATAGGAGCTAACAAAGACCAGGTAAAAGAGTCTGTAAAAGGTCCACTGTGTAATACACGTTACTTATATTATACAATTTTCGTCTGCGTTCAAAAATGGGGTTCCAGATGCAGAAAGGAAACATTAACGTGAAACCTATTCAAGCGAAATTGGCCATACGGTAGTATTGCCCTAACTTGCTTTTCCTAAACAGTGAAGGATTGTTATGTCTGTATTTTAATTTTTCATACAAACTGTGAGTGTGCAACTGGCATATAGAAATATGTCCTATTGGGTTTAGCAATTTTATCAGATAAATATTGTCCATCTTTCAATAAATACTTTGCAATTGCAGCGATTAAAAACTAAAGCTAAATGCTAAGAGAATAAAAATTTGAAGAAAACGTGTCCAAAAAACAATCTAAATAGGTATGTTATCAATGGATTATAAATTGAATTCTAAAAAGTAGCACATAAAAAAAGCACATTAGAAATAATCTCTATATACATATCGAGATAAAAGCAATAATATGTGTAAGAGTTATAAAATATTGATTTTTGAACGTTTCAGCTTTAGGAAAATTAAACTTTTTAAACAAAGCATGAGATGATAATAATAGACCATGAAATTCGAGATATAAAAAATATAAAAATATGTTTTTCATCTTTAGTTCTTTCCACTTATATTCAATTGAATGTAATTACAAAAGTAACTTTCTATTTTGAGAAAAGCAGAAAGCGTGATTTATAAAATGATTTAAGATTAAAATATGAGAAAAAAATACGATCGTACGATGGTTATTTTACCATAATCACTTCATATATAAAATAATATTATGTCTTTCAAATTTAATTTATAATTTCGTAACATTATTCATAACTTTCACGCAGTTTATAATATTTTTGTATGTAAGTGCATGTAAATGAATTTATTTTCTTTTCTTTTTCTTTAACTTTGTTATTATAAATATGTATGTCTATCAAAATAAATTGTCTTAATGATAAAATCACTATCTGCATCTGTGTTGACTGTTTACGATACACATCATTGATAAAGAATCCTTCATCATTTCGAAAGAATTCGGGCAAATTCGTCATTCTGAAATTGATTACAACTTCACGTCGTATCTACAAGTCGATGTGCTACCGGTATCGCCAGTTTCCTAAACTCTAATAAAAGCTATGTAGAATCTTTTGTCGTCAAATATTTTATCGATAAAAATTTTTGCATGGCTTTCATCTCATATTCAGTGTCTTAATAAAAAACTTTAAAATAACTGTTAAAGGACGTTCTCGAAATTCTTAATCTTTTGCGGATCAAAGTATTTCAATCGTGTTTCCGTTAATCTAATTGAAATAAATAGTCTGACTGAATACAATTAAATAATTCGTTTACTACAAAGCTCTAAAGTGAAAGAAACATTATACATTTAGAAATAAATTAAAAATTAAAAATAATAAATTTTTAGAGAATTTAAAGAGCTGTTTTTATAGATAAATATAATTTATAATTTTGAGCATCCGTTAAAAATTAATTGGAATAAAAATAAAAATGCCTACTCACCTGCACTCGCAGCGGATGCATCATGAGAAGATGCAGCATATCCGTGGGTGGCAATAATTCGCGCAGAGTTGCTCCCTGCTGCCTGATTGCCTGACACATGAAAACTGCGAGATATCGATGAAGTGGTAGATGAAACGACACTTGCAGACTGTCACTCTAAAGAAAGAAACGATAAAAAACCGTATAAATTATCAAGACACACTATGATGTAACATGACAAGAGAGTTGTACTCACCACATTCGGATGCGTGTAGTTCACGGCGTCAAGCCAATCTTGCAAAGCCGTAAGGCAGAAAGTAAGCACTCGTCGACTTAATGCCGCACTCTCGGGTCCACGGAGATGTGAAACCAGAGCCCACATCGGGTAGGCACTGGCCTCCAACTCAGCGCTAAACGCCGCATAGTACGTATTGGGTTCGAACTCGACGTGCTGACTCAACTCCCTCTGATTGACATTCATTCCTTGAAACATAGACAGAAAATCGAACCACATTTCCAAGAGAGTATCATCACTCATAAATCTAACAGCGACTGGTTTATGTGAGAGCACGTTATTCAAATCGGAAACCAATGGCCAGTAACAGTGCTCCTTCATCACTTGACGTCCACAATCCACAACATAATGGAAGTTCTTATCCGGATCTGAAATATAAATAGAAAAATTAATACTCCTATCACTTATTGCTTTATCGAGCTCACATTCTCACTCTGTCCTTATTTTAGTTTAAAAATACTTAACAGAAATTTTTATTATTGGCTCAAATGACTTACAATTAAAAATATATATATTTAATATCGCTTCTACAAGCCAATGCTAGATATGTAATCGCGTATATAATTAAGTATTTAAATTTTAGCTAATTTATTAATTTTTAATATTACATATTTCGACAAAAAAAATTGTGTTCTAAAACTAATGAATTTATTGACGCAGTATATGCTGATAATTGTAAATTTAAATGATTAATTATACACACAAACATCTAGTGTTTTATTATTGGCTCACAGAGGCAATATTAAATATATATATTTCTAATCTTTAGTTTAAAAACTTGTACGTACCGTGCAAAGTATTTTGAATGAGTATTTTGCTCATCATGTATTTCAAGCTAATAACCATAACATGTAATAACTTCAATTGATCGACCATCCTTAATGCTAGTTTTTCATTACTAAACAACTGAAAAGTATGAAAGTTGGAGATTAGTACGTTACGAAAAAAAATTGCAAATAAAAATTTACTATCCTTTTTATTATTTACTGAGAGTTAATAAAGTAAATACCTGTACGCTAACATGCACAACCCTATTGCTCAGCGTATCGGGATCCGTGGAACGCTCGAGCATCATTGAGATTCTGCTATAGTGTAACACAAAGGCGCGAGTCAAAGCTTCTTTGTAGTCGGGATCCGGCAACATGTTTAAAAGCAGACAGACCAATTTCTGCGGAAACTCGTAAGCGACAGTCCAAAACATCAATTCTTCCAAGAAAGTGGTGTGTTCCAAATGTTCTTGAAGTGATACACATTCTGAAAAAGCAGATCATATTATTAGTATCAAATTTCATTGGAAAAATTGTTGATATTATCATAAAATTACTGTAAAATTGTCCCTATTGCAACATTGATTGTATCACTCACCTTTATATTCGTCTGGTGGTTCGGGATTTGGTAGTGATTTCACAGCATGTTGATATATCTTATTGCTATCTTGGCAATAACTGTCGTACTCTGATTGTCCGGTTAAGACAGAGGGATCCATGAGACCTCGGTACTTTTGAGGATTCGTAAGAGCTGACGTCATGACATGCCTCATTAATGCGCCCATGTTGTTCAAATCGAGCAACATGGTCAGATATACGTCCGCCTCGTGTATAGCATTTCTATAATCCGCCACTGCCATTTTACTAAAAAATAAGCAAAACGATAATCAACTATTAGTTACAGTTAGAACTATTAAATTACAGCAGAAAAAGTTTATGTTCATCACTCAAGAAATCAATAATAATTTTTTTTCGCATATAATGTTCAACATACCAATTTTCACGTAAATGTTGTATAAGTCGAAGAATAATTCTGGGCATCATTGCCTCGGCTACGCACATTAGATCAGACGGTGCGACTGATTTATTTACAGCAGCGTTTGGCCCGTGCCTATCACAAAATCTGTAAAATAAAAAACAAGTCAGCAACTCGTGTAAAGAAAACAATTCAAGAACATGTTTGATAAATCACTTATAGAAATTTGTGGAGATATCTGCGAGAAAATCATAATAATTCTAAGACATATCTTTTATTTAAAAAAAGAAAAAGAGAAACAATTAATAAAATTTAAGGAAAAATGAAAATGTTTTCAAAGATATTTCAGATATGTTTTCGAAGATGATTTCAATACATTCCGCTAATTTCGTTTATTGTACAGAATATATTCGTATTAATCGTTTTACCCAGTCTCCTTCATCACAGACGTATCGCCACAGTCACATGCACCACCTGCTTGGCTGAGAAACATGTTGAAATCGTGACGATGATGATTTCCCTTCTTGAAGCATTCAGTACACAAGGACATACAGGGAGATATGCCGCACGTGCGACAGCGATATGCCACGAAGTTTGGCGTCCATACCAGACCGCAAGTGGTAGCATTATCGTAAGTCCGCACTGGGAAAAAAAGAAAAAATGTAATTAATAAACAAAATAGTTTCAGTTTACTTCATAATACAATTATTATTGCGTGCATATGTAATTTTATAATATACGTTTATGTAATTATTATTGAGTTTTTCTAAGCGCTTTTACAATTTTCTTAAAGCATTGATAAAACTAATAATTTGTAAAGATCTGCAAAACATTACTAAAATTAATAATCTGCAAAAATTAATGTAAAAACAAAAAATGTTTTGTTTCTAGAAAATATATTTAAATTCTTGGTAATGTTACACACACGATATAAATAATAAGTAAGTAATTTAAATTATATCAAAATTTTGTGTTATTTAATATACATTTCATATTATATCATATATTTGTAAAATAAACATTTGAATGCACAAGATTACCTTTATATAACACTTGGAACAGAAACTCAATGTAATTTTTGTAACATGACTTAAGCTAATATCATCAACTATACAGATGCAATTCTATACTTGTCTTCTCATGACTATGTTTATCAGAAAAATTAGTGCTGCCAAATACGCAAATTGTGTATATTTATATCCGCACGTATAGTTTATAAATTTGCTACATTTGCAAATGTAGCATGCAAAGCAAAGTAAACGCCTATTGTAATAAAGAATCAATAACTCGATACTTCTTCATATTTATATAAATTTATCGCAAGTTGCATTATCTAAATATAAAACTAAATTTGTTTATAAATTATTATGTCTACATGTTGCGTATTTTATCAGATTTTAGAATTAAAACTCAAATAATTGTCATATTAGTTCTATATAATAAGTATTCTTATTAAAATACAAGATATATAGTATAAAAAATAAGAACTAATTTATGAAGAATTTCAAGATGTTTCCCATCTTTCCCAAATAAATAAAAAAATTTAGAGTCCAAAATCTATTTTCCAAAGAAATGTAAAAAATTAATTATTTATAAACAAAATCTTGTACTTATCAGTTTTATTATCTCTTAAAAAGAGTTGCAAATTCTAAAAAAACTAATTTTTAATTACTTTTTAAATATTTTACAATCCATTTTAATTTTATTATTACTATTCATTCCTATATGTAATTTTTGTTTCTAATGTGGTTTCAAGTTTCTGATTGTAATGCAATGATACGTTCACTAAATAATTTGGAATAGTATAAATAAAATAATTGACGCTTCTTACTGAGTCAGTGACTTATCTAAAAAATTCTAAAGAAAATTCTTTCATTTCTTGATGAATTATTTAATAAACATCACTGACGTTTTATAGCTCTTGTTATATTACATCTATTTGTATTAGCGCATATAAATTTGGTCATAACTTTTTGAGACATTCCACATTTGATGTTATAAATTAAATCTATATTTGTCATAAGTATCTGTTATTTACACAATAATTAAATCCTAAATTACTTCTGCAGAAATGTTTGTTATCTCAAATGTTCTGATGCTATTTAAGTATTTCATATAAAAATGTTTTAAATTAAATCCCAATAGCAAAGTATATAAAATTTCCCAACAAGAATTCTCAATAGAGAATCATAGTAAAATTTATCTCAAATCATAAACAGACATTTATTGAAAAAAAGACAAGTTTCTGTTTTACCTGTTGAGTCAATATTTTAGTAATTTGACAAATAAGACAATAAACATGTAATGAAATTTTTATAACAGACAGAAACTTAAAAAAAAAAAATGCTGGAACTCTCTTACAGAACACATTTTAACAAACTACATCCTCTATGTTAATTCCCTCGACTCAACTCATATGCATTAACTATTTAATATAGAAATTTGCCATATAGCTCTATTAATTTGTTCACAAGTGAGCAGGTGTCGCAAGGGTGTTTCTTCTAATATGGATAACCACCTATGCTGGCAAACTCGTCAGGTGTCCGGCCACCAGCCATGAGCCACTTGCACCAGTCGATGGTCTCCCAGTCGTCGATGGGTTTGCTGGGATTCAAAAGGACGTCCAGTAGCTCGTTGAGGTACGGCGGACAGCCGCCAGTATCCCGGCCAGTGGCCAGGCTGATGTAGGCCGCGGCTCCACGCTTGCCCTTGCCCATCAGCACCTGCACGTCGGGTGACGTGCTGCTGGAGGTCGAGGCCATCTTGAGCGCGGTCGTCTACTTTGAAGCAGAACGTCGTCGTCGTCGTTGTTGTCGTCGTCGTCGTCGTCGTCGTCGTCGTCGTCGTCGTCGTCGTCGTCGTCGTCGTCGTCGTCTTCGTCGTCGTCGTCTTCGTCGTCGTCTTCGTCGATCTCTTTACTCAGACACTCGCGCGAGGCGTTTTTATTTATTTCCGAAGCAGGGAAGGTCCGTGGACCAGGACCAGGCGTTTTATCAGTGGCCCCATATCAGCAGGCGTCTCCTTGCGATTCGATAAGCGCCTTCGTCGTCACCGTCGTCGCCGTCGTCGTGGCCGTGGCCGTGGCCGACGGCATGACGAAATCGGCGACTCGGAGCTCCACTCCGGAGTTAACGTTCGCGAAGCTACGATACCACGGTGAACACGTCGGGCCACGACAACGATGCGACGAATGCTCGACGGTTCCGTGCCGCCACCGCCGCCGCCTCCTCTCAGGACACCGGGATTGTTTTGCGATGATCACTAACGTCGTACGGATTGCGCCCAGTGGTCACCCAGCGAAATTGCGCCCGTGTGCGACGACACGACACGACACGACACGACACGGACTCGACACAGACACGGAGACACGAATACAGACACGAACACCACGTAAAGAACGAACCGCACGATACGACGGTCAAACGATCGAACGATCGCGATCACCAACGATCACCAACCGATCGACCGCCTCACCGAGAAGGATAGAAAGAGAGAGACGAGGAAACCGATGACCGAAGGCGATGTGTGCGGGACCACAGGTAGCCCCACTGGCGCGTCCACTCTTTACTCGATTCGCTGTTCGCTCTTCTCCGACGATCGCTGCACCGGTCTGCCTTATCGACGTGGTGAGATAAGAGGCGCGAGGATGGGTAAAGTTTACACACACTGCACGTGATGCAATGTTTCCCGTTAGAGCCGCCGCCGCGCATGGGAAAATCACACAGCAATAGGCGAGTCGACCAATTATAGCTGAGGGATTCGGCCTGAGTCTTGACCGCGATTGGTTGACTTGCTTGCCGATTAAATGTCCATTTCTGCAGTGTGGATTTATACATTTAAAGAGATTTAAAACTTGCTTCAGCTCTCTTTCTAATTATAATCCATTTAAAGAAATGTCTCATATAAAAAATATACAAACGTACATAATTCTGCATGAAACATATCCATAATGTTTTTCTTCTCTTATCTATATTATATTGAGGAAAAATAATAAGAATAATTGAAAAATAATTTAAAAATAACTTTTTTATTGATTTTTTGTTGTAAAAAATTAAAATTCATCAAGTTAATCATATTTTTCATATATATTTTAATATTAATGATATTCTACATATAATAATTTAAATGTTAATTTATTATTATGTGTATTTATAATTTTCTATTATTGTTATATGCATAATTTGTTGTTACTTTGTCAATTATTATCTTGTGTTATTTTTCCTACATATTCTTCATAGAGAAAACAGGAATTTTTCACGAGGTTTTCTGTCAAGATGGCAGCAATGTAAAGTGCAGTTACGCGCATGTGAAGAGAACTCAACCTATCTAGCGATTCTAGCGACGCTTCCTTTTCACGTTCACGTGTAATCGAGCGTGTATGGTGCCGCGGTAGATTAATTGCAAATCACAGGTAATCTCTCGCGATGAAAGTCATCGAATTTGTATCGGTGCGATGAGCGGCACGTTGAATTCGTTCGCGTATCCCGGCGAACGTATTTCATATTTGGGACGAAGCGTTCGCGAGATTTTGAGGCGCGAAGTGAACCGGTTTCATTTCTTCTAGTCGTATTTACTTTCCCTCTTCAATTTTTTCCGTAAAAAGTGAACACGGGTGTTAGATTCGTAAGAAGAGTTCTACTAAATTTACTTTTTTTTTACACGATATTTTTTATGAAAATTTGTTTACTGTGCCTCTTTATGTTAAGGTTAAGGTTAGTTAAGTTAGACCTTGTTGGGACGTTGACGGATGAAAGTGCCATGTTTAAGTTCATGTAGCATGTAGCAGTTTGTCATATTCGTTCTTCGGTGGTTGTTTAGTAATGAATTTCTAAGTGCTTAACTCAATGCGTTAAATTTTTTGAAAGTTGATCTCTGTCGAACTTATAAGATGTACAATGTATATCGAGGAGTGAAGACGTTACACTTGCAGATACTTGTGTATACGTTGTTTGATTGACGTTTAATAGTGGTTTCGGTTTCCAGCCATGGTGCGTATGAACGTTCTCAGCGACGCCCTCAAGTCGATCAACAATGCCGAGAAGCGCGGTAAACGGCAGGTGTTGTTGAGACCCTGTTCCAAGGTGATCGTCAAGTTCCTGACTGTCATGATGAAGCATGGTTAGTAGAGCTGTAACTTATATTTAATACTTATGATTACTTCTGATTTGTTGTATATGATTATGTTCTTTAGTATTTATGAAGGTAATATAGAAATAATTACAGTTTCCCTTCCTTAAATTATAACTATGATTTAAATATGTATCTTTGTTATGTACAGGGTATATTGGAGAATTCGAAATTGTGGATGATCATCGCAGTGGGAAAGTTGTAGTAAACCTTACCGGAAGGTTAAACAAATGTGGTGTTATCTCGCCCAGATTTGACGTACCTATCAACGACATTGAGAAGTGGACTAACAATCTCTTGCCTTCTCGACAATTTGGGTAAGCACCTGTTTATATATTTACAATATATAAATGAATTTCTTTTACATTTGTTTTGTGAATTTCAAATAATTTTTTTGTTTATTTAAATAACGAAAATTATGTGTACGATAACGTAATATTATGTAAATAATGAATAAGAATAAAATCTAATGAGAAAATATATTTAAAAAATTGCTTGACTCAAGAGAAAAAGGGTTATAAGATTGTTAATAAACATTTTCCATATACATGTACCATAATTTAAATATACAGATATTTTTGTATTGATCAAACTTAAAAAAATTATTACACTATACATATTAATTTACATTTCTCAGGTATGTTGTGTTGACAACTAGCGGAGGAATCATGGATCACGAGGAAGCAAGGAGGAAACATCTTGGAGGAAAAATACTGGGATTTTTCTTCTAACTTCTTAGTTAAGTAAATAAAGACATAAAAACAAATATGTTGTACTTTTGAATAATTTCTTGAAAATTGAATGCTTCCATCCACGTAAATTTTTACTTCATAATTCTATTCTTTATTTATACGGTGTGCTTTTAAAATTAGAACATAAGCAGCGTTTTTCCGTTAAAAACTTCCTCGTCTGTCTTTCATTGGTCGTTGATTCCGACACTGTGGGCAGCTCGACCTCTCTCTTCTGTCTCGTCTGTTTTGCCTGTCTTATTATGTCCCTAAAGAATTAGCCTATAATCAGTATTGTACGTAAATGCGTTACGCGTTGATGCATCTGTTTACCGGGAGCAGAAAGGAGAAGGAAAATCGACGAGGCCATCGCGAGCTAAGATACGTTTGTCCAGCAGTTGGATCATGTATTCATAGGGATCATAGGGTCGACGCACCAAAAGCTCGCCGAGCAAAAAGTCAACAATATCGTGAATTCTTTTTCTTTCCAGGTATGATATCGCTTTGCGCTCCTGCGTGTTCTTCGACGATTCGGGACGTATATCGTACGTCTCTCGTTGCCCCAAGGATGAGTTTGAACGATTCTCCATCTTGTTTCCGTGTCGTGATGGAGCTGAAATTTCAGGATTACTTTGGCCCTAAAATATCATTTCTATCTATTCTAAAAGTTACGGAAATTTAAAAACCACTGGCTTAAATTTATTATTTTTATTTAACAACAAAAAATTGTGATCGTGAATATTTTGGTTCTAAAACCAACTGCAAGGAAAAATGGAATTTGATTAATGATTTCTATTGTAAAAATGATTTTATTTTGCTGCAATTTTAGATAAATAACTTAAATGAGTAAGTGGATTCAAGTGAATTTTTCCACGGATATTTATTAAAAATTTATTAATTTATAAAAGTTTAATTCGTAATGCTACTTTTTCATTAATTTACAAATTAACTACAAAACGTTATTTTACATCAGAGAATCAAAAGCAAACAAAAAATTAAGTAACTTAAACCAATAAGAGAATTATATTCAATTTTACATAGATACTCAAATAATAGAACAATGTATGAAATGTTTAAATTTTTTATAATGCTTTGAGATGTGACACATACATTCTTGAATAATCTCAATGGTGAAGAGAACTTTGAAAACTTTTTACGATCGACCAATGAAACTAGGAGGGTCGTTACCCCTTCTCTTTTCCTCCTTCAACTCGGGGTGCCACGAGAAATAAATTTTTCTAAATATTGTATTCAAAATTGCCAATACAGAAAATAATAAGTTTCCTAAGATCAATAATTTCTTAGGCAAAGAGGAACCTGAGAGCGATCACATCGCGTGACATCGCGTCGTTTTAGGCGTTTTCATCCATCAGCGCCTCTATGTGCACATTGAACTATGTAATCAAATATCTATGAATCCCGTAGGTAATGTGCATGACTTTCGGTCTCTTCTATGCTATGTCCACGTTTATTTGATTCTGTTTCATGCTATACCCGTAAATTTTACAATTATATATGCATTTATATTTTAAATCTGTTTTATGCAAATGTGCATAATCGTGTTCTATAAATGTGTAATACATTATATAAATTCAATTAATAAAATTCATAAAATAAAAATTCACTCACCGATTGCTGTCGCTGCTCCTGCTGCTGCTGCTACTGCAACATTCCCCACATTCCATTCCGCTTTCTGCTGACATCATCCTGTTTTTCGAACCGCACATTAATAACGATCGCCCAATACTTTATTCGGCACTCCCGATATTACGGATAATATATATCATACACGAGTAAAACGTAAACCGCGCGCGAGAATTTCATTTGGCGCGACCGTTACACTTGAAAAAAATACGTGAAAAGGGATACGTTCCGTTTCACGCATGATACGCATGATGCATCGTTCATCCTTGTTGTTTGTCCAATGTTAAACAAGGATGAACAATGCATTATGCGCATCATGCGTTGAAACGGAACGCAGCCAAGGACGGCTCGTCTGATTGGCGGCGAAAATCAACTTGGCACGAAAGTGGCGTGAAGTCACGTAACTTCGTGGAAACGCAGGCTGAGGAAAACCGTTTGAATGAAAATTACGCGCCGAGATACAATGAACGGAGACAAATTCGTTGCGGGAATTTTCTATTTCGTATGCTCGCACGGCTAGTAGCACTTCACTTAATGGCACTCGCGATATTCTACCGAACGTATCCTCACACTTTACTCGAATGCGCACGCGAACACTTCACTCAAAACCGAAGGCAAACGCACGATGTCGCGCTTTACACACATGAATACGATCTCACATGGCTCGCGTATCGTTTGTTAGAGCGCCACGGCCACGGTCTTGAGACCGTGGCCACGGCACTTTCAACACTACCCGTACCTGCGCACAATTCGAATCCGAACACACGAGACACGCACGGACTCAAGGAACGTCCGACCGGCGCTGGAGCGCAAAGAAACATGGCGGCAGCAGCGTACGGGACGTACGTGACCGTTGGCCGGCAGACTCGGCGGTACTCGGCGCTAGTCGGCGCCACTCGGCGGTTGACCGCCGCGCCTGCGCCGAGTAGCGCCGAGTCACGTACGTACGCCGCTGCCGCCGCCATGTTGCTCCGCGCTCCAGCGCCGGTCGGACGCATCGGACGTTCTGTCGACTTCGTGCGTGTCTCGCGTGTGCCTCTCGCGTATTCAGAATTCGAATTGTGCGCAGCTACGATGTTGAGACTGTGAGAGTGTCGTCGCGAGCCATGTGAGATCGTAACAGAGGTCGTATGTGTAAAGCGCGTACGAGTGAAGTGTTCGCGTGCGCGTTCGAACAAAGTGTTTGCTCGAAGGGGACGTTCGGTAGATAATCGCGAGTGCCAATTAAAAGTGAAGTACGTGCTACTAGTCGTTGTGCGAGCACGAAATTCTCGAAATGAATTTATCTTCGTTGTATCTCGGCGCGTAATTTCCATTCAAACGGTTTTCCTCGGCCTACGTTTCCACGAAGTTCTTCACGTGACTTCACGCCACTTTCGTGCCATGTTGATTTTCGTTCCGGGCAAAGTTTTCGTGTGCGCGTATTCGCTCGAGGAGTGTCGTACGCAATCCGTTTGGTAGAATGTCGTGCCAATAATTAATCTTTACTAATCGTCGCGCAATTATACAGAGATACAAAACTCTGGGAGCGAATTGATTTACTTCTGTTCAGTGTGTCGAATCTTGACGTGCCGTACTTTTTACGTATTTTTCTAAATGTAACGGTCGCGCCAAGTGAAATTCTCGCGCACGGTTTACGTTTTACTCGTGTGTGATATATTATCCGTAATATCGGGAGTGCCGAATAAAGTATCGGGCGATCGTTATTAATGTGTGGTTCGATTCGAAATAGCAGGATGATGTCAGCAGAAAGCGACATCCATGGAGCGACTCGGTTTTTCCGGAAAAGGAGTAGCAGTAACAGCAGCAGCATCAGCAGCAGGAGCAGCGACAGCAATCGGTGAGTGAATTTTTATCAAATTAATTATTTAAATTTATATCATGTATATGTGGTATTGCAAATTTATAGAACACGATTATTGCACATTTATATTATATGCACATTTGCATAAAACAGATTTAAAATATGAATGCATATAATTGTAAAATTTACGGGTATAGCATGAAACACAACCAAATAAACGTGGATAGCATAGAAAAGACCCAAAAAGTTATGCACATTACCTACGGGATTCATAGATATTTCACTACATAGTTCAATGCGCACATTTTGTGCACATAGAGGCGCTGATGGATGAAAACACCTTAAAACAACGCGATGACCGCTCTCAGGTTCCTCCCTGGCTGGAGAAATCTGAGGCCTGTTCTTTGTCGCTGCACTGCTGTACTAGTGCAATAAGTTAGAATGGGAAAAAATATTTCTATCTTATTCTAGCTTATTGTACCAGTGCAGCAGTGTGCAGCGATAAAGAACAGGCCTCTACTGTATCGGCACTTCCGCGAACTCTTATTGTTCGACCCGTTCAAGGACACTGCGACGAAGGAAGCGGTAGGAGACTCGTTTATTCCTGATATCTGTGTTAATTAATTCTGTCGTTTTGTAAGTCCATTTTCACTGTTGAGTGGCATTTGCTGCGTCGTTTCCGGCTGAACGTTCAGCGGATTTGGCCATGGCGTTGTCGAGAATCGGCAGTGTGGAGATGCTGAACACTCTGGCTCGTGTCTCGCGCGCAGGTACAAATTTCTTTTCACAAATACGTATTATTATTCTGCTCCTTTTTGTTCGTATAATAAATGCGTACAATGTTGCAAAGATCGAATTGAGTCATTGCCGGTTTTTTTTATAGCTGTGGAAATGGAAGATTAGAATGACGTGACATAATCTGCTACATTCTAACTTGCTAGTTCATCTTTATATCAGATTTATTTCAGATGGAATGCTTTTTAGAATGATTTATTCGCAAATGTTTGACATTATTTTGAATATTTTGTAGCATACGTAATATATTCCCAGACAACACAATTGGGACATAAGATGTCTTAAAGATTCCTTTTAGACATCTTTTAAAAATATGACATCTTAAAGACGTCCTTAAGATGTCTTATGTCTCGATTTTGGACATTGTGTTGTCTGGGTTGCAAATTTAAAATAATTTTTCTCTAAATTTAGCTCTTTTAAAAATCCGTAGGGCATATCGACAAATGTTAGTTTTTTTCCATGATATTATCAGTATTATCCAATTCATATTGTAGTATATCCGTGTCCTTATCATTGTATCTTCTTTTATCAATCTTTTATCAGAAATGTACCTTTTTATATTCTTGTAAAAATTATGAGTTTCTACTTATACAATTACAATTATAAACCTCTAAAAGTAGCAATCTTATTCATATGTATGAATTGTACGATTTTTATCATGTGTATTTTATTTTATGCTTTATTAAGTATATCGTAGCCACAGCATTTACTTTGCATAATAATCTTCATATTAACATAAATGTAATTCTAATATAAAAGCTATTTCCTATACATTTCCATTTTAATCTTATTAATTTTAATTCTTAATTAACTTATTTAATCTCTATTTTACAGCTTTGCATGACTTCTGGTTTATACTATATATCTGCAACGGATGCATTACTTTACTATTATATACTATTTATTACTTTTATGTACATTTTATTCATTTTCTTTTAATAAAATATAAAAAATAATATTTAAGATACATTGTAATAAAATATAATTATTTCCTATTCTATACTATTTCTATGTTTCTATCTTACAATATCCATGATTGTTAAACATCAGAACATTTAAATATTTAAGTAAATCTAAGTTTAAAAAATGTAAACATAAGCATAAACATTACCCTTATAATTTCTAGAGTTTTTTTATCTCTAACGTTTTAATTGCACTGTCTTTCTATATAGAATTCTTTTGTTATGTTCCTTTATGTTTTTACACTTTATTCTCCACTGTTTTTTTCCTTATTTTATTTTTATATCTTAGTATAATCAGTTTATTTTTTTCTTCACATTTTTACTTGATATAAGATAACAATCTCTTAATAACATATATATAATATAAAATGTGTGTAATATTTTACAATATACTTTCATTGCAGCATTCTTAGAGATGCAGTGTGCGACTCCGGCGGCAATTCACTGGAAGCAACAGCCACTGCACTTGACTAGTGCACGTTGTTATCCGGACCCACCAACTCTTACTCTGCCGAATAACGTCTCTGACATCTTTGCCAATGAGACCGGTCGCTTCACGCCGGAACGCTCACGCGACATCGCCCTGTATGCCGAGAACGGCGGCACCGCGGTCGTCGCAGCGAAGTGCTCCGGATTTCCCGAGATCCGCGATGACAGCCACGTGGACTCGTACGATTGCTTTGGCGCGGTCAGCCTGAACGGCACGATGCAGAGCAACGTGCCAAAGCCGTTCTCTTCATGCGGCAAGTCCATGCATCTCAACATGCCTGGTGGACAGTGGTCCCGCGACGGCAAATACATCGCCGAGGACATGCAACGCTCCCACTACCGCAAGTTGTCGTGTAAGAACGACCTTTGACTGGATTCTGGAGGGTAGAGGTTCCTTTCTCGTCTTTGCTTCACCACGACTCGCAACTTTTACAACTCCCTACTGTTCTCTGAATCCTAGGAACCTAATACGATACTTGCATCTCAAAAATTTAAATATTAGAAGGCAAATCTAAATATTGGAGGAATATTTCATCATTTATATGCAGAGTATTTTTTTAAGTGATATATTGGACTTAAAAATTTGATAATTTAAATATTTTGTTTATGTAATTTTCTGGGATTCAAAGATTAGTATCCCAAAAATTCATATTTTTACACCAATCTGATATTACAAAAATTTACCAAAAGATTTTAACTTCTTTTTATGTTGCTTCAATATTGCACCAATATTATCAACATTGGATAATTACAAAAGCGCTCTGTTGAAGATTTTTATGTACCTGAGGGTTTGCAGATTTTTAACTTAGATTTTCAAAATAAATAAGAGCTGAGCATGCTTTTGTAACTATTCAACATTGGACATTCACATTAGGCAATTATACATGGTGAATCAAAATGGTTAAACCAGCTTTTTTACCCTGTAAGACAAATGATTAATTGCACATTAAATTAACTTATTTTTGTCAGGATTCTCTTAACAACATAATTTAAAGTGATTCGAATCGGTTTCGGACAGTTATGACAAGATTGATTTGACGTGTAGACGATAATTTGTCTCATAGAGTAAAAAAATTGATTCAGTCATTCTGATTCAGCCTGTATATCATTCAGGTACTGCAACTAACGCCTTCGTAACGAGCCCGCTTTTACGAGCAACATATTGGCCAATTAATATCGTCAGAATGAGTTATTCGACCAACACCTCCAAGGCATCCAGAGAGGTTCCGGCCCCGGGACCGGTGTCCATAAGTGGAATGTCGCAGCGAGAAAAATTTCGCCTAATGTTGAGGGATTATGGAGGCACTCTTCTTGTCTTTCATATCACTATATCGCTAATAAGCCTTGGTGCTTGTTATATGGTGGTTGTTAGGTCAGTTATGCATTCTCCTTGGGATGTCTAAAAATTGTACCCTTTTTTCCAAGTATCTAACATTGAAAATTTAATATGTATATTTGTATATACTTTATATTTTGAAAAAAATGATTAGTTTTTTCTAATAATTTAAAATTTTATTTCAGCGGGATCGATGTAATGCCATTCGTGCAAAGATGGACAGGCGGAAACGAGCAGGTAGAAAACCTGATAAAAGTCTCGACAGATTTTATAATAGCGTACACAGTTCACAAAATGCTCGCACCTCTTCGAATAGCAATAACCTTGACTGTGACTCCAGTCCTTGTAAGACGTCTGAGGAAGATGGGCTTGCTCAAAATGCCAAAACAAAAACCACAAGAAAAATCACCGCCTAGTAAGGATCCAAGATAGTTATCTTTTATAAAATGCTTCATTATTAAGTATCGTATTATGACAGACGACTAATAAAAACAAAACATTTTAAAATACGATACTGTGAAAAGAAATTAAGTCAGATTTTTTTCAAAAGTGAGATTTTTTAACGAGTAAGATATAACTATTTTAAATAAATGATGTATATATCATATCTGTGTATCTTGTATAAATTTAAATGAATCAATTTTGATAATGGAGGAGAAATGTTACTGGTTAAATTTATATATATGTATAAGCGAGATTACTATCTTCTTCCGCATAATTCAAAAGCAGAAAGCTTCAATCTTAATTACAAAAGGTGTAGGCATTTATATATTTATATGATCAATTTGTTATAAAGAAATTATCTGTAAATAAATATTATGCAGACAAAACAAATTCGACTTCACGTATGCACCTCTCGTTTATTATATAAAGAATATAGCGATCATAAAATTTACATAATTTTATAATATATCTTGCATACGACAAAATCGTTTTGCGTGTGCCACAATACATAATAGTCACGCGTATCGCATTCGCAACACAGAATTTTCATACACAAAAGCTCGGCAATTTCAGTTGGACGAATTCGGCAGTTTGTTCGCATAAATTTGACCATGCATAACACGTCAATGTATGTATGTACAGAAGTCTTTAAAAATATATTATAATACACATAGAGAATAGAATTAAAGAATATATAATTATATACAATCAGTGTGAACCTAAACCACACTTCGTATAAGTAAATCTTACAAGTTAATCTCGTTGAGATTCCGTCGATACGCGTGCTCGATGCGTTCGACTTACAGTCATGATACATTCGTCGCGCGAAAAAAGGATCCTTAACGAATATAGATACAAAAGAAAAAAAATAATGTTTATGCATGACAAGAGCAGTCTCCGCTTGAGTATTTTTATATGTCCCTTAGTATATTGTAAAAATTAAGCGTAATAGATTTCGATTCTCCATCAATGATGTTAGGATGGGAAGATTCAGTGGCAGTATAAAGTATAATTCTTAAGACTTGTTCAGACTTTTCTTACAATGAATTCGACTGGATATCAGCGCGTGTACTAACGTACATTATAGTTTATCATATAATGATATATGTTATAATATATGTAAAAGCATGATGCAAGCGCTTTGATTAATGAAATGTCCAAACTGCATCCTATCAAGCAACGCGATGATTTGTGCTCGAGCATCTAGTGCGTTCAACCATTTACTATGCGTACACCTTTGCGTACTATGCCTATATACGGCAATCTTTAATGTGCATCAACACGCGCTAATATCCAATTGAATTTGTTATTAAGTCTTAATTCTTAGATTATATCGGATATAATCGGATTTTTCAAATCCGATCAGCTGCTTTAAAAACTTTGAACACTTGATTTGTCTGCTGTAGTACTTGAGCATTTTCAACTTAAATGTAGGGACTTGAGTCATTCGTAAAGAGAAATGAGATTATTCTAAAAGATAAAGTATCCTAGTAATACTTACAAACTCATCAACATTTAGTCCAGATACTTTACAGAATTCATAGATTATTCGTAAAAAATGTGAGTGATAAACTTATTTGGCACAACGACGAATATTAATGTATGTCTTTAATTATTCACAAATTATAAACGCAATGTGAAGCGTATAACTGTAATGTATCAAGTTGTTACAATTTTGATTCATTAATTTAATTGATATAAACTAAAAATTCTCAAAAACTAGAAAGAAAGAAATAATGAAATCATTAATGAATACAATCAAGGTGTTTAATTAAATTTTGTAAAAAAAAGTTTCTAAGAATTTTTGGATTCTCCATGATTTTTATTCAAAATCCCAAATAACATGAGAGAATTTCTAACTTTGAAACAAATTTATTTCATTGTGCTTTTAATATTCTTTAATCACATATAACTATAAAGAAAAGCTATTTTAATTTCGAATATACAATTGAGAAACTTCTAAATAATAAACCAAATTTGACATATCCATTCATAGATCAAGCTCGTCAAAAGTACAAAATTCGAAAAATGATTAAACACAATGTTAATTTGAAACAATGATACAACTGTATATACCACACAAATTGATTGATTTATTGATAATATCAAATAACCGATATAAAAAAATCTAGGTTTTTCGTTTGTTTCTCAATAATAAACACCCTGATAATGTATATAAATTCATATTAAATTAAAAAAAAAATTAACTGTACCGATGTCATACAATTAAGATAAATATTTTTGGCGAAAGCTAATTATTTCGTAATTTTAATTTAAAAAAATAAAGCTTTTTGGATATCTTTTACATTATGTGAAAAACTGGGACATGACACTGAGAATTCCGGGAAATCTCTATCAGCAATTGTGCGGCTGTCACTTTTAACGAACCTATACATTTTAGCATTATTATGAAAGTCATGATATTGTAGGCATTTTCAACTATTGTTGGAAAATTCTCTTTTCTTTTTAACTGCACGTTAAGTCACAAAGATCCACAAGGTTCAAAAAATGTACAACATAACGGTAAAATTGAATCTATCAAAATACGTTTTAGGTCAAATAGACCTGAATAAAACAGCACAGTTAAAAAAACATTGATTTGTTTTCGTTTAAATGCCTTTCGAAGTTTCCAGCCTTCGTTTAAATATTCCGATTTTCTGAAAAAAAAGATAAGAGCACGTGGATCTTCGTATACAAATGCAACTATAGTCTTAAACGTATGCCTCAGTGCGATGACCTCGTATATGATGGAAGAACTGCTGCCAGCTGGTAAGCGTCTTTTTGGACCATACCCAAAAGCTGCTGGTAATGCCTACGATCATGGCCATGAGGTACTTGATCATGAAGATCTCGAATTCAGGTCTGCGACCAAGATCGCGTGTGCGTTCGCCGACTGGACACGGCAACGAGTAGAGTGACTGCGGACCCGGTCGCGAGCACATCTCCATGTTCCATGTTAGCATCCATTGATCGAAGTATGCCTGCTCGTAGAAGAGGCAAGCGATCACAACCAGAGCAGGTACGATGTAGAGCACGGAGAAGATGCCGATGCGAATCATGAGTTTCTCGAGCTTATCAGTCTTTGTGCCGTCATGCTTCATCACCGTTCGGATACGGAAGAGTGAGACGAAGCCTGCCAGCAGGAACACAGTGCCCAATAAAAGATAAACGCATAGTGGTGCCAGCACGAAGCCCCGAAGAGCTTCCACATTCCACAAACCAACGTAGCAAACGCCGGATAGTATATCACCTATAAATTAAATTACAGAAATATATAATGTAATTTATAAACATTATTTTCACACAAAGTAACATAATAAGAGACTTTATTTAACTTTGTTGTTAAATAACTATGAAAGAAATTTTCACAAGAAATAATAGTAATTGTATTTTAACTTACATCCTTCTCATACAAAGGATTTTTACAATATTTTGTTATAATTGTTCAATTGCTCACCTTCCACTTTTCCCATTGCCAGAATGGTAACTGTTTTCACGGCTGGTGCGGCCCAGGCGGCCAAATGAAAGTATTGCGAGTTGGTTTCGATCGCTTCATGCCCCCATTTTAATCCAGCTGCCAGGAACCATGTAAGGGTGAGGATGACCCACCAGATGCTCGAGGCCATGCCAAAGAAATAAAGAATCATAAAGAGTACAGTGCACAACTCGTGCTTAGTACCCTGAGTGATTGTAGAAACCATCTGTGTTCGGATACTCATAGGCGGTGGGAATGGCTCCCTACATGATATGGAATTGCCTGCTGCCCAGCCGATCACATAAGCCAGTGCCACCATCAAGTAACACACAGACAAGAAAATGATAGGCCTCTCAGGATACCTGTACAAGAAGTAAAAACTTAAATATTTAAACGTTTTTGAAACACTTATAACTGTACTTTTATCATCCAAATATTTCTAAATTGGCAGTGTTTGGAAAAATGAATAAAAATCGGCTACAAGAATATTGAATAAAAAGTAAAACTTTTTTACTCAAATTTTATAAAACAAGAAAGAGAATTTCCAGAGAATTTTCACTTTTTCCAAGAATTTAAAACTTTTTAATTTAAAAGTAAAATTCGTCCAAAAATTTGTCCAATAAAAGTTCATAAAAAATTTACGATTTTCAAAGATAAAATAGAAATTTGATAATTCCAAATTTTTCTAATCCAATTTCTATTTACTAAACTCAAGAGTGTACATTTTTGTAAGTTCATTGATAACAAGCATTACAGCAGAGTTCAACTTCATCTTATAGAGAATGAGTTTTACCTAAATCTATCTGTATCAATGAGAAATGTCAGGAACGTGAAGAAGCACGAGGCGGCGCAAATGGAGGCCCAGGTACCAACCCAAACCCTAGCAAACCTCCTTTGCCTCTCGGTGAAGAACATCCCGTCACAGGGCGCTCCACAGTCAGGCTCTACCTTGTCGCCTACTTTCAGTGAGTACCCTAAACCATGAGGTACCTTAAACTGAACCGGACAAACAAAGCCAAAGTCCCTGGCACCCATGGCAAAACCGCCACCAGCGCCGATGCCGATGCCACCATAGGGCTTGAGCCCATCATTCCAGGACGGCTGAAATTCAGCAGGCATATGAGCCGGAGGATGGATAGGCGCGGCAGGCTGATCCTGGCCCGTAGTGCTGGTGGTTGTGCTGGTTTCGTTGGTGGCGACGCACAGTTCCCCGCCACCGTTCTCTGGCATCTTGGAGCAGTCAAGGGCCTCCGGCCAGGCAAAGCCAAAACTGTTCATCAGGCTTTCGCAGCCGGAGCGCGCGCTCTCGCAGAGCGACCGGCACGGCGGTATCGCCTTCTCGATGATGGTGCAGACCGGCGCGTAGACGGTGCATAGGAAGAAGCGTAGGTCTGGGCTGCACTTCATCTTGACCAGTGGCATGTATTGGTGCACCTCCTGGCCGGCATCCTCCTGCTTCTGATGATTCATCAGGTTCGGCATGATCGTCTCGTTGTACGGGATGTTCATGCAGAGGTTGATGGTGATGGGCTCACAGCGGCCGTGATGGGCGAGGGGATCACCGCGTTCACCACCACCGCCGCCGTTGAGAGCGGTGGAGGAATGCAGACCGGCGGTGATCACTACCATCACGCCGGACAAAAACACACCGATCATCGCCGTCCGCAACATCTCTCTGGCCGCCTCTCTGTTTCTCTAAGGGACGAATGGGCGCGCACCGACCGGGGAGGTAATCACGAGCGATGTCGACGCGGTGGCGACATGCCGATGTCCACTCGCTCAACGGCGGCCACGCGACAACGACGCGACGCGAGGGTGAGGATGACGGGTGACGGATGACGGCGAGATAAAATGAGGATGAGGATGAAGATGAGGTGCGGATGAGCGAGGACGACCGAGGCGTTGGACGACGCGCTCACGGACTCTCGGTGGTGTAAACAGTTATGGCAGCCGCACGAAAGCTCGCCGATAGTGGAGAGAATGGAAGGGGGTAAAATAACGAAGGATTTTCATCGCGCCGCGCTTGCAACAGCCAATGAAGGAGTTGACTTCCTAGGGAGAAAGGCCGCGCTCGCGTTTTCCCTCTAGGTAGTTTTGATTCTCTATGGTGGTCGTCGGAATTTCGACGGGAGATTTAAACGCAATGGTGCCAAGACAGGTGGCGGAGAGCTAATGGATGTCAGATGATGATATTGCAAGGATGACTTCGATTAAACTATGATTAATTAAATAGGTAATATATGTTGATTGACAGAATTGGCTAGAATTATTGACTGTTCTCTAGTAGCAAAATACATTGACAGTATTATTGGTTAAATATTGGTTATACTGGGAGTGCATTGGCCAATGTTTTTCTTATATTTCCCATTGTAACGCCAATATTGATAATAAAGTATTGATTTCGAATTAGGATGCAATATCCAATATGAAAAATTGATTGATCTAACATTGGCCTAATGTTGAATTAATACCGAATCAATATTGCTGCTTAGACAAATTGGCTAAATAAGATATAATACGGAAGCGTCCACTTTACAATATTGGACCAACATTGAAAATATTGCCTTTACAGTACTTCCCAGTATTGCACCAATGCTTTGTGCTACTAGAGTTGTTTGTGCAAGTAAAATTAAATCAAAATTATGTACAGAAATTGTCTCGTGTCACTTGTTGATTAGTTAATCAGATTTTGATCGGTTCTATCCCTCTTCGTGAATGTTCTTTTCAATCTTTCTTTTCCGCCGACAGAATCGCAGCCCAAGGATCCCCCCCCGGAATGGACTGGACGTGGGATGGGGAACGGCAACAAACAGCGACTCTTCGATCGGTCTCGATTTTGATTTTATTTCCCTCCTCGCGCATAATGCGCAACACGTCCCGTTAGCCATTGCAATTGCTGTACAGCAGTTCTCTTCTTTTTCTCTTTTTTTTTTTTACTTTTTTCGCGCTTACAATACGCACCACGTGCACCGCGTGCACCTTCAGACGGGTCGCATTCAAAACTCGGGCAAGACTCGCGCTCGCCGCCGCTATTTTTATTTATAATACGCCAGTCGAGCCGCGTATTTTCAAAACCCGCTGGATTTCCTCCCCTCCCCTTCCCACCCCCTCCAGGAATCCGCGCACAAGAGCCGAGAGTCCGGGTGAACACTTGCGACCGAGGTCCGATTAACTTGACCCGGCTTGATGCCAGTGGGCTGTTTTATTGATACAGAATTATGGATTTTGCGTTGTATAGAGAGAAGAGATCGAATCGGGGCTTAGCTAAAAAAAATTCTGCCTCCGCGATTGTATTCGGCCGCCGACTAAATTAATCGGCCGATTAAGTTAATCGGAACTCGACTGGAGGACATTCTTCGAGCGTCGGTCATTGCGAAGCTGATATTGACTGTAAACTTCAATTCTCTTTATTGTAGAGGATTCCCTCTGCTAGTCGAATTATCGACTGTTCTCGCTTTTCCGACGAGAAATCTTCGCTAATATTCAATATATAAAATAAATAAATAAATAAATAACGATTCTTGATCACTCAGAAATATAATGATATTTTATTGACGACAACTGCGTGGCATCTCGAGTGCTCATTCGATATCGAAGACGCCAAGCACACAATTCTTCAAACAAATCTCGTCACATAAAAAATACCGCTTCTATACTTTCTGTACACTTTATCTAAAATAAAGAAGGAAGTTCTTTATTCCTATCTCGCGAGAGAGAGGGGGATGCACATGCTCTCGTCTCGACGAGATAGTAGCGGGTGTTGAAAACGAGCGTCTCGTTCGATATACAATCGGTACGGTTATTGTTGAGGATAAAATCGCGCGCGAGCCGCCCGCGAATTACGCGAGTTACGCTTTCGTTATTATCGTAAACAAATAAATAATTTATTCTTCTCGCACGAGTGTATACTCCCTTCGGCTCGCGCACGTCCAAGTCGCCGATCCGACTTGCGTGAGCTCAGCCTTTTCTTATATTATACGCCTTACGATTAGTATTATTTAACATTTAAGAGTCGTTATGGAAGATTGAAGTGCATCGCCTTCGTCTCTCACGCGCCTCCCTGCTTAATTAATCTCGCTCAATCAATTAAATCTCACGAAAGAAGAACGTCCTTGAAGCTCGGGAAGGATCGGAGGTAAGGAGTTTGTAAAAAATCTGATTTTGCTCCTTCCTTTTTTACGTTTTACTTAAGGAGTTTGTCGTGATTTTCAGGAAGGGACGCAACGAGAGGAAATGTCGTCGAGTTCAATTCCTCAGCACGGAGTCGCTGTATATTTATAACCGACGCGATATCATGGAAGACGACTGATATCACTTACTGGAAAGTCCAAAATGTCATCGACGCCTGCGGGCCATCGATAAGAGAGCGCCGGTCGCGATTTACGGGGAAGCACTGTTTTCAAGCTTAGGAAGTTCACCTCTAATTTTTTTTTCTTTCTTCTCGAGGACTCTTTTTCGCTCTCTTTTAGGACTGCTATTAATAACATCGCGCGATAATAAACTCTAGTCCGCAAACTTTATTATTGGCACAACATTTGAATTCCGGATAAGATTAAGATTTTTTCCTCTACGTTTTCTCCTCGTAGATTCTAAAATAGTATAAAATACTTTATTTATGGCTATATATACCAGCTTGATATATTTCTTAACGATATCATTGGAATTGCGTGAAAGATTTCATAACAACTGCAGGATTTTTTCCGATCTTTTCCTAATTTCCTTCAAAGATTTTAGGAATCGGCTTCTCACACGCACGTAACTGATTGCGCGTGTGCGGGATTCTTCCTTCACGAGACCTAAAATTCGTACGCTTTTTACTCGTTAACAATTTGCAGAGCCAAAATTCAGTTTATGCTTATATAAATTCAAATTTATACAATAATTTGTAGAGATGCAAGGACAAAGGAAGATTCTTCAGAGGGAAAACACGCATGCGACGCGATCACAGTGTGGCTCTTGCTAAAAAATCTCGGTAGGTTCTCTCTTTTGATTATATATCCATTCGCAATTAAAAACTCTTTGTTAAGTATGTATATGTTTCTTAAATTAACTCGAGACTGATTTTTCAGATTAATTAAGCGGGAGATAAGTACGAGGCGGGGTTCCGCTTCGAACCAGAGCTCGGAGAATAATATCTTCCGCTAGTGCACGCTCTACGAGGTGATTCCCTCGACTTTGCGGCCGTGTTATCCCGCAAGGAAGAGTGTATACGCGTGGACGCGTTTGTACACTTAAAAAAAAAAACGCGGCACGGACACGGGCCACAGGATTGGTATGCAGCGCGTGCACTAGCGCGCGCACACTCTCACATACACCTGTATTCACCTGTACATGATTGCGTGTAATACCCACGGCGGACGAGGTTGGGAGGAGGCCCCGTCGTCGTCGCCGTGTTTACAATTCCAAAATGATTGCGATGCGTTTTCACGCGTCGTCAAAGAAACGCGCATTTGTATGCATAGAGAGGATGTGTGTATTTTTTTTTTTCTTTACCTTGTCCATTAGCACCAAATTTATGCTAGTCGCGTGTAGATGTGTGAGATTTTTTTTTTTACAGGCTGTCCTGAATTTTTATTTACGAGAGAGACCTCCTACATACGTATATATTGCGCGATTCCTTTGGCGCGCAAAAGACAAGGATAATGAGGATTAAAATACTTTCGAGATATTCGAAAAAATGGACAGACTTTCTTGGAATATTTCAGCGAGATTAATACACGAGTATAACGCGCCCGTCGCGCACGTCCGGCCGACCAGTGCGCATTATATCATACTTATCCGTACGTCACGTGCGCCCGATCATAAAAGTTCACGTCCACAAGGAAAGCCTAAGTGTTAAAAATAAATGAAAGCGGATAGCAGTCGATTAGAATAATAATTCATAAAGAGTAATCCCTGAAACAACTTTAACAACTTTAAATTTAATGTAACAATAAAGAGGGATCTCGATATTTATTATTAAACAGTTAATTCGTAAGAAATTTTTAATTAAAAAATCTCGGCATATTATGGAGGAATATTTTGTTTAGAAAAGTATCTATTAAAGATATAACCAAGTTCTACGTTTTGGTCGGTTTTTTTTAAGGTTTTCCCTCGGAGGTGTGCTCTTGCGATTAAACGCACGCACAGATATATTCGTCTATCTATCTATCTATCTATCTATTTATCTATCTATCTATTGTTCCGCTAGCGACACTAATAATCGTGTCGATTCTAATTATCCGAGTGCAATAGCATGCGTGTCCGCACCTTCTGCGTGTTTTTCACAGATATATTTTACGCACCAGGTATATTTGTGACATTACTGGGAGAGCGTGTAAATTGAGTAAATGTAATTAAACTCGGTACCCGTATGTCGATAAGATTTCTTTCAATTTTTCTGTATAATGCGATACATGCCGCGTATTGTGTCACACACAAAATATACCGGATGTATTTCATAAAAAAAGGGGAAACAATAACGCAAATAGATTTTAATTTTAAGTGAATTTCTATCGATATATCCTGTTTCTTACGTACGCTAATGCGTTTAATTAGTGCAATATTAAAAATAAATATTTCGTTCCACACAGGTGAAAATATTGCATCGGTCGCATGGCATTGCCGCCTTCGGACACTTTTTGGCATTGCGTGGACACGCAGCATCGGCGAGACTGAGCACGTCATCAAAAATTAGCAAAAACAATAGATCGGTACTGTACGGTCGCACTTATTGAGCAAACGATCGCCGTGCGCCTGGGAAGATATACATTTGGCACTGGATTCTCTTTTTTCTCTCTTTTACACTTCTTCGAAGAAAGCTCTCTTTACGCATTAAACTCTCGATTACACGATTTTGACTCGATGGAAAAAAGAAGAAAAATTATAAACATCAAGAAAGGGAAGAATCTCTAAAAGCTAAACGTTTGTGATCGAATACATATATTGTTATTCCTTAGAATTTACTTTGATATCGTTTGTCAGTTTTAGCTCTAGAGTGTTAAAATTTATTCGGAATCTAACTCTCTTGAATCATATTTAATCGCGGGACTCGTGGGATTTAATTATGTACTTCTAACTTTGATCGTGCAAAGATTTGTTTCGTCCTTTCGTTTTGATTACGTTCTTTGATACTGTTTCACCCCACTTGTTAAAATAAAATTAACTTTATAAGCAATCATATATCTATATATAGTTGATAACAAGTAAATTGTTTTAAAAGAAATAATAAGATGAAAGAAACTTTTCGATAGATTTCATAATGATTTTTTAATTTGTCTTCACAAATCAAAGGATAATCGAGAGTTCTTTGCGAATTCGCTGATACGCGAGGAAAGAGAAGTGTTTCTATTTACAAGGATTCGCAACGATCATAGCGATCGAGAAAAACGTCACCGTCGACGTTCATCCACCCACAGCTGGTCAGGGAAAAAAATATACGCAGCCGTGCCCCTTATTTTTACATCACCCGAACGATAACTCGTTCGATTATCAGGAACGTATCTTCTTCGCGAAACCCGAAGACATTCGATCCCCTTTTCGGCCCTACCTATAATTTTCCCACGTGTTTAAAGAAACCGCTATGCCGTTCTCTACATTCTCTCGAAAATAACGTTCGATATCTATATATTTATAGAAAGAAAAGAAGAAGGGGACGTTGACGGGGCCGAAAGAGCCGAACGGACCACTCTCTCTCTCTTCGAGATCACGAGGAGGGCTTCGCCCGATGATGATATGATTGCCCCTCGAGAAAATCGCCGACGCGGCCGGCTCGGCCTTAGCTGTTCATGATCGTGGACCTCCTGGAGTAGCCGCGCCTCGTCACAATTTCACCCTGCGCCTCGCACTCTCGCTTCACCCGATCAATTATGTCCGCCACCAGTTTCTCCTCTTTCTCCCTCTGCTGCTCCCAATCCGGACCTTTGCCAATCTACAACAGTAAGTTATCAATAGTCAATAAAAATAGTATTGAATCATAATTAACAATTTATAGCCAGCTGATACTAGGAAGAAAATATTGATGTTACATAGGTACTGCAAGGGAATGCACTCACGTCAGTCGAGGACTTGCGAGTCTTCTTGTTGCTGGGTGGCTCCTCGCGGTTCTCGTCGTTCTCGTTGTCGGAATGACGGGAGCTTAAATGGCCGATGTAACCTTTCCGGGACTTAAAGTACGTGTTGCAGCTGTGGCACTTGAAGAGCGGCGCCGGTTGAGTCACCTGGGTCGACACATGCAGCTTGTATTTGTGCCTATACCAACGGGTTCGCGACGGAAGCACCTCGCCGCACCACTTGCAGACTACGGAACCGTCGTTTTGAATGAGGTATTCCAGCAGCTTGGAAAACAACGTTTATTGGCATTTTTTTTATCTCTTTTCTCACGCTCTCTTTCCGCCGCTCCTTCTCCCCGCTACGTTCCATTTATCGGAATTTATCACATAATAGTATTATCGCAATACTATTTCTAAAATTTATTTTATCATTATTTTAATTTTCTCTGAACGCTTCTTACTCGTTATGAATTGTTCGCTAAAAATTCAGGGAATAGATTTTCAAAATCCGTGCCAAAGTTGAAGCCGCATTGGAGCACAACCAACCTGCTTCCTGACTTCCGGTTCGTTCTCGCCTGCTTCCGATTTGGGTAGTAGAAGGTCGGTTCGATCCTCCTCTCCGGTACGATCCGTCAAGAAGTGGACACCGCTGACTCCCCTCTCAGTTTTGATGAAGGCGCTCGTTCCGCCGGTGCCCTCATCGTCACCGCCGTGCGTCGCCGAGGACGAAGCCGACGAGGCCGGCGCGGCTGGCGACGACGGCGACGACGCATTGCAGATTTCAAAGGTGACATCGTTCGGTAGCTGCGGCGGCAACTCATCTGCCGTTCGCACATGCAACGAGAAAAAAAGGTAGACGGCTTAAAATTTAAAATCGTTGCGACCTTGCTAAACGAGTACCACGAAGAGCTGATCGCGTTAACGAGAGTGAATACAATTTTACACTCACTGATCGGCATTAGATGATTTAGGAAATTTTTGAAGAATATTTAGGGATTGCGTAAACTTGATATCAGCAGATCCTAGCCAATATCCATTTCATTCATTTTATTTCACTTGCTGGAATGTTAATTTATTAAATAATACTTTGCTTTTCTCTCTCTCTCTTCTCAATTTTAATTTGCAATGTATATCTTCATGTTGAATCAAAGTATTTTTTTAAATGAAAGCTGTTAAAATTTGAAATAAAATCGCTAGATTAAGTTTGAAACTCACTAAATTTTAAATAGATCTTTTGGTTGCAACTCAAACAAGCTGCAATCTAAAAGTTTAATAAGATCTTAAAAGATTCATCCACGATATTCTTCTTGAATATATTTAAGAAAAAATCGAAATAATGCGATGACAAGGATATACAAATTTAAAAAAATGAAAAATTTGCACGAGGAATTGTTTGTAGTGTGGAGGATGATAGAAGAGACAAACTTCGCTAGACTATTGCAATGTATATCACAAAAAGTTACAAAGAGAGAAACTACAATTAGATAAAAACAAAAAAAAAATCGCGTTACTAGATTGCGTTATCGTTCTTTTCGTTACCAGGCACCAAAAATATACGTAAAGGTACATTCAAGACGTACATAAATCGTAGGACAGGCATGTGTCCGCGATATGCAACGATAATGTGCAAACGTGCAACTTTCATAATAATTTTTATTATCCAATGCATATACAAGTATATGTATACGCGCGCAGAGCATGTACATATATACATATGCATGTATGTATATTTATGCATTGAACGTATGAACATATATATTATATAAACGCGTTTTGGAGGGTGCTTTTAGACGTGCGATATATAATATAACGTAATATATTTTCATATATATATTTTTTTTCTTCATTCGCAACGCGTATGTACCTGTATTTTTGTGCAAACTATCTTTGAAATTCGCGCAATCTCCTCCGTCTCCTCCATTGATAGTATGTATGTTATTATATCGTAAATAACGATGTATCCATAAAACTTTTGCAATAGATTAGAAAAATGTAAATAACGTATATGGAAAGATATTTAAAATTAATTGAAAACTAATGAATTAATTTGAATCAATCAAATGTATTTAAAATGTAATTAAAATTTCCTTTCTTAACTTAGAATTTCGCTTAAACAATCACAAGATGTATTGGTAAATTGAAGGACTTAATCGATTAAAAAATCTTTCCCCACGTTGGTAGAAGATTAATGCAGATCTCGTTTTCGAAAACAATATTCGAAAGACGTAATAATATAAATAACGCGCATTGCAATACACAAGTGTATTATTTTTATTAACTTATTTTTTATTAATTCATTTTATTATTATTTATTAATAAGATATGCTTTTCTCTCTTTGCCCTTCCCGGAGGCTGATTGGTTGCAATCGGTCGCTTACAATCAATTGCAAATGTACTGCAGAATAAAATTTATACACAGTTCAAACGCGATAAACATATTTTTCCTTGGAACATTTAAAAAACGGAAGAGGCGCGATAATTGGCGTTTAAACTCTTTCTTTCTATATATATAATATATATATATCATTTAACGCTTAAATAAAATATCGTGAATAGAATAATAATAATATAATAATAATAATATATTCGCATTTTGCTATATCTCACGTTTTTCTCCCTTGAACGCGCCGCGTCTCCTTTAAAGCCTAAATGTATCTTGCGCGCTCTTCTAACTATAATACCCGCTGTTATACAAATAATAAAATTGAAAAATAAAATAATGAACGCGTTAATCCGGCCATGTATCTAAAAAAAAAAGGAAGAATAGCAGACAGCGCTGTAATAACGTAGCGATATAGTCATAATTGTACGTAATTAAATCATAAGAAGTAAATTCGCCGCTGCTTGCGACGCGCCTTGGAAAGTGGAGAGGAAAGGTGACACGTTCTTAAATGTTATCCGGAGACCTTGCATCAGAATGATTCACAAAATGCGAAGATTTTTATAAGCCATAATTTAAACAAATCTGTCAAGATCATAAAATAACCATCATCATAAAATTTTGTAATATTTAACAAGAACCGATATTAATGATTTAAATTTATAGTACTACTAAAGATTTAATATCAAGAATTATGTCATATTAATACAAATAATGAGTAAATTATTCTGCATCCAAAAGAGATCGTTTATGGTGACTTATTGTAATTATTACACGATCGGTGTAGATAGGAGTTATCGTCGCGACTTTGATAACTCAAGAAGGTCTTTTGCCGAGGAAGAAATCACAAGCACGTGCACATTCCCTCTCATAAGATATATCTCTTTTTTTTTTCTCTATACATATATTCTGTTAAATAACTATTTTCTCTCGCACGCTCGCTCTCATTCGCATTTTCCTCTCATTCACACGCGTACACGGATAACGCCAATGCGGAAGACCAAAATACTGCTTTCGTTTCTTGGTGCTCTCTCGAAAGCTCTCGCTCAATAGGGTCAATTAATTGACGTACATTTGTGCGCAGTAATTATGCTAGTCTTCTTAAAGAATTAATTGACAGCCGGTCTTACCCCGTATCCTCTCACACCTTTTCTCTCGATGTCAACGACGTACCGAACTGGAGACAGATCTCTTTATTTGGGACTTCATGGACGAAAGAGAAACGCAGGGGAAAGGGAAAACAAGAGACTCCAGTCGGGCCTATTAGATCTCAGACATGCATACATTTATACGGTGTCCGTCCGTGTACATATATATAACGTATCCTCTCTAATGTGCGTGTGCACCTGTGCGTTTGCTTATAGACTTAACAATAATAATAATAATAATAATAATAATAATAATAATAATAATAGTTAGTGTAATAATTCATTTTTATATCCATGCTGGTCCAGAGCTAAAAGTTAATAATCCTTACCAAACAAGTGATAATAAAAATAATAATTAATAATAATAGCTGTAATATAATAACAGTGACAATAAAAATAATGTTGCGGTTGTAATAGCAAGTGCGAGAATAATCGATAGTAATAGCAAGTAACTAATTAATAATCAATAATCAATGCTTCTATAATACATCTTCCCCGGAAGAGAAAAAAAAACAGGAAGGAAAAAAACCTGTACACTGCGGCCACTATACAGGATACTTCACATATTCATGCTCTTTCGAATTTGCCTCTTTCTCTCTCCCTTTCCTTCTCCTATTAACACCATACTAATATATTCTCAAATAAATATACACTTTCTCATCTCTCCCTTCTCCTTTTTCTTTGCGTGTATTTTACTTAAAATGTTAATTTTGCTCGATTCACGAAATAACGGTTTGCTTGTTCCTCTTTATTTTTCTTCGTCGTTATTTCTTCCCTCTTTTTTTCTACAGATAAATAACTTTCCCACAGGTTGCCTTCGAAAATTCTGTAGAGAAGTAGGAATGCATTATTTGGTCAAACTGAAAATCTTGTTCAAGATCGGACGTCACACAATTTTAGGAAATTAAGCTTCAAGAGTATACTGCTTGACAACCAGACATCGTTTTACATATTTTACATTTAATTTCGAATGAGTAATTATAATTAAAAACAAACACTTTATTGGAATTTTAATAGCTAGAAAATTTAATATAATATTAAAAAGACAAATTACGGACAGAAAAAATAATTGACACATTGAAACGAGAAATTGTGCGCTTAGAAAACCGTTCGTGAAACATAAGAAATTATTATAGAATCAAAATCAGCATTCTTCGAAAAGGATTCACCGCCGTTTAATTACTAAGGACTTCAAATAGATTCAAAAAATCATATTTCTAAATTTCTCGAAGCAACACGAATGTCACAAGTGCTTTAACAGACTCTAAGTGTGCTCTCGAAAAAAAAGAATAGTTCTCATTCTTATCGATGTTTAATATTGCCTTCTCGGAACGCTTGATCCGAGGAGTCTCTTCAAGAATTATAAGGGTTTACGATCTTGCTTCGTGGTGCACGTAGAAAATGAATTTATCGATGTATCCTTGCAATATTTTCGAGAAAATTCCTCTTTTACACACTTAAACAATTACATATTTTGTTCGAATCACATTATAATCGTCCAATAATTATGTTGTTCATGCATTTTAGTAAAATTTAATAAATAAAACGATTCGCAAAACATTCTCGTCACGATACACATGCACCACGATTTCTTTTTCCACGTGTCGTATGTACACGCTGACTCGATGAACAAACGAGGATCGAGCCCGTTATTGCACAGAGGATATACCACATAATACTAATGTACACATCAGGAAGCGAGGAGAGATTGCCCTACGTCTTCCTTTTTTTCTCTCCATCTTTGTTTTCTTTATCATCACATATCATAATCTCCCCTCTAAACTTCCTTTGAGCTCGCTCTCTCGTTTGTTCATTTCTTCTCTTTAGGGAAGCCTGTCTCTTCCTCTCTTTAAGGAAGCCTCTCTCGCTTCGTGGAAGACACAGCGAAGCGGATCATAATCGATCATCACCGTCATCGCGGGGGTGAGATGGGCTACGCGATTGGTCCGTGACCAAACTATCTCTCGGCGTGGGATGATATCTTACGTATGCTGGCAAACGCGATAATCGCAGCAGCAACGACGGGTGATTTTTCAATCGAGTACGCGCGGACAATATTAACTTCTCTCGACGGCATATTCGACAAGATTTTTATTTCAATCTTGCCAGAAAATTATTTATGTATTGTTCACCAATTTTTGATGATTCTGACGTAAAAAAAAAAAAACGACAATCTGTAAGGTTAACTAGTTACTGCACTGAATTTTTCTCGTTATATTTTTGAAAACAAGATATAAAAGCTAATATAAAAATTTACTATGTACTTGAATTGGAAGCATTTTTTTTTGCAATATAACTATAATATAATTATCTTCAATTATAAACATTTTTAATTATTAATCTTATAAGTTTGAGTTTCCTTCATTCATGTAAGTTTTTTTCCGAATAATTCTCCGAAAGATTATTTCTTTTGATTGATTCCGCAATCCTTGAGAATCGTGACTCAATTCACCCGCCGTTACCAAACGCCGTTCAGGAGCGACTGCCGCGCCTGAAGGTCGTCGCCCTGGCCGCCGCGGCTGTGGTCCTAGATGCCACGGTGGCACCGAGCCTCCTCGCGTGCCTCTGAACCGCCGCCGGGCCGATCGGCAGCCCACCTCGCCCTCGCCCCGCCCGCTAAGGTCCACCAGGCAAAAAGAAACTGAACGGCATGACGCAGTCCTTGGGCATGAAGCAATCGTGCACGGTCTTCATGTGGTTCTTCATCTTGTCAGGCCGCGAGAACTCCTTGGCGCATACAGGGCAAGGAAAGACCTTGCGCTGATGGCCCTCGTGATAGAGGAACGCGTGCCGCTGGAAGCTGTACTTGTTCTTAAACGTCTTCTGGATGTCGAGCTTGGCGCACTCGGTACATTGGTAGACGCCCTCGCTGATGGAAGCGTAACGGAAGAGATTTAAGCCGCGTACCGACATCTCCGTCAGCTGCTCGGCCGGATCCTGGGACTGCGACGTGGCGCGACGCCGCATACGTCGCTTCGGGGCCGCGCGGCCGCTCGGGGCCGACATCGCGCCGATGTTCGATGTTGCGTTCGCGCCGCCGCCGGAGTTCCGGGAAGCCGGCGACGCCGAGGAGCTCCGGGTCATTGTGCCGCCCCCCGCGCTCGTCGTCGTCGGAGTGGCGCCCGCGTTCGTCGTCGTCGCCGCGTTTGTCGTCGACGTCGACGACGACGTGCTCGCCCGTGCGTTCGACGGCGACGAGGACGACGACGAGTTCGGAGATGACGATACGTCCATCGATGCGGCCGACGACGCACCCGTGTTCAATCCGCGGGTCTTGTCCTTCCAGGTCTCGTGGCCGTTATCCGTTTTGCTCGACGAGAACTCTGTGAAAAGGCGACGATTAGTAAATGCGTTTCAAGTCAAATTAATTAAAAAAATTATTTAATAACAAGACTTCTACTGATTCTTTATGAAATATCATGAAAAATGATACGCTGTATTTCCTTCGAGAGTATCAATATTGTTTAATACAGGTTTTTATCATTTTAATATGTTCGATATTATTTTCAAATATTTTTCAAATTGAATTGCATACTTGACACAAGTGACTTCTTTTAGAAATGCTTTAAATTCTATTCTTACATATTAATTGAACTTTTAAATAAATTATCTTATGTGTGATTATTCGTTAAAAAATATTTTTTATTATTGATACTTTCTCCAAAAATATAGATGGCTATATTTTTACAAATAATGCGCAAGATTTCTTTCAAAATATCGCCAAAGACGATAATTTCGTAAGATTCCGGTGCATTGTATGCGAAAAAAGACAAAATAAAACTATAAAAAATAATCAAACTAATATATTGAATTAAAAAAAATATTTACACATGCAAAGTGATCTAAATACATATCGACTATATAAATATGTAATTGGTCTACTATTAAAATTAAGACTACATATTCAAATTATATCAATTTAAAACTAAATTAAATCGTAAAATAGAGAAGTGTACGATGTACTATTTTTTAATATTAATTACAAAATAAAAATTGTATAAATGTGTGTATTTGGGTGTATCAAATAATAATGCAGAGTAAGCTAATAAGATCAATTAGGAAAATTTTTCCATCATTAAATTATAAATAAAGGAAGAAAAAATTCTAGGAGAAAAGGAATAAAAAATGAAACATCGTGTAACAATATAAACGTAAAGAAAAACGTAAAATCATATACACATATACATATATATATTTTTTCTTATTTTCCACAATTTCTTTGCTCTTCTTTCTCGAAGAGAAAAAGAAAATAAAACAACAATGCGCAACATGCAAAACAAAGGTCCGTAAAAAATAATAATCGCTGGTCTCTCGTCGCGGCTGGCTCTCTTGACCGTCCTCCTGTTCTCCAGAACGAAGGGTCCTAAAAATCACTCTGGAGAACGTCGGAGGATCGAGTCACTTTGAGCAAACCGCGACGAAGGAAACTTAACAACTAAGGATCGTCTCCTCGGCAACCGCGATTTGTCACATCGTGATCTATTTTCAAATGATGATAAAAGCGAGTTTCAATCGGCTTAAATAAAACATTAACTATCTTGTAGAAATAATTTACCACTCGTAGAATTTAATTCTATTTTCCTTTGATTATCGTAAATGTTTATTACCGACAGCTGCGTATCATTACTGTCAACACGGAAATTTTGGCCGTCTCGCGGCAAGCAAAAGTCGACACTTGCGTTGCGTCGGAAAATTGCTACAAGTATTCTACGAGTGAAAAATAATTTCTTGGAAGAAACGTAGGATTACTGTTCGTGATTTGAACCGTGGGAATGAGCGATGGCCGGCGAGACGAGTGCGCTAAAACGAAAAAACTAAATAAAAGTAATTTTTGGCTAAGAATAACGGTGCTTCGTGACGAGTGCGGGGAGGTCTCTTGACATCCTGTAGCGGCGTACAAATAAAATATATAGGTATACATACAAATCGTGAGATGCATACGGTATCGAATTCCAGTGTGACAACAGCGAGAAAGTTTGCCGCACGTGAAACTCGCGTCCTGCTGTCGAAGAAGTCGCGAACAGTCGCGCGTTTAGGATTATGGCACTTTGTTATATTAATAAATGAAATTGACGTTATCTGGACCACAGCAAATATTACGCGAGATTAATAATTTTTAGTTTTAATATATTATTAGAATGGCTAATATAAATTTACTTAATTAACACGTGTCTTCAAACCGTTAAAATTCTCACAGCAGTAGAACTAGAAGCGCTCGCTCGATTTAACAAAATTAATTTGATGTATTAATAAAAATTTAATAAAATTAGTTATTCAAAATAAACTAGCTCTATAAATTAGCTTTATAAATTTCGAATATTTTCTTTTCATACGCGTTTAATTAAGTGTTAATGTAATGTGAGAAAACAAAATTTTCTTCTCAATATTCCAGCGAGTCGTGGTCTAGAGAACATATTCTTTTCACTAGAGCAAGACCGGCGGCTTCACGTGCATCGTATAACACAATAATAATAACGTAAAAGTGGAGCTAAGAAAGGAAAGGAAAAAAGAAAAAAAAACAACGATTACTACTACATACGATCACTACGTTTGTTAGTGGCATTGGTAGTTACCTTTCCTCTCGAGTCAACGGGATTAGAAAGAAAAAAAAAATGCGAAACCGTCGTCGTCTTGTAGACGAAACGCGGAAAACGCTGGCCGCAAACATTTCCGCTTCCTCTTCCCTTTTTGAACACATATTTTTGTCACACTTCCCACGGAACTTTGCGCTCGTAACGAGACGACTGCAAATTCGCTTGACAAAGATGTTTTCACACTCCCTTTCTCTCTCTCTCTCTCACTCTCACTCACTCACTCATTCACTCCTCACTCACTCACTCACTCACTCATTCTCTCTCTCTCTCTCTCTCTCTCTCTCTCTCTCTCTCTCTCTCTCTCATCATTCACCAATGTATTAATACGTTAGGCACAATAGACTTACCGAGATGCGCGATAATTTGCCTTTCGCAGAATTTGTCAAAGGTACCGCTTTTTTCAAAAATAAGTTTTCTCGGAAAGTCGCCAGGTATACAAAATGTCCCGAAAGAAGCCACGAGAAATTTTGACCAAGTTAATTCAAATGATTAGACCTACTGAATTTTAAGCTGCACGCACGACTTTAAACATTTCATATTTCTGTTTTCACGGACTCTCCCCAAACATCCAGAAATTAAGTCTCTTATAATTTGCTATCGCCGCTACTCTTTCGAGACACCGTGTATAATCGGATTATATACGGATTATTCGGTGGATCGGCGAGATATTTAAGAATCTTCCGATTTACAATCTATTGAACACCGTTCTTTTTATTGATAATCATAGTCGAACAATCAGTGCATATAAAATATACTAAGTCTACCCAGCGTCAGAAAAGACTCGTCAGCTCTAGAAAAATTTGCTAAAAAATTTTCGCCTCCCCTCTCTCCTTCTCCTTATTCTTTTTTTCTCTTATTAAATTTTCGCCCTCTCGCGGGAAAGCAAATCTCTCCCTTATATTTGGCACTGAGAATGCGATCGTCGATCCGTCCCTTCCGATGAAGGGAGAGGGACGCGCGCGCGATATAACAATTTACTTTATTTCCTTTTTTTGTTCTCATTCGCCTCTCGCACTACAATCTTTGTCACTCACTTTTCCGTTTCTTTATTCTTTTTTTTTTTTCAACATTGTCGTTATTTTTTTATGACGCTTAAGAAAGGCACCGAACCGGGGACTACTTGCGCGATTTAAAACATCGGATCCCACATGAAGAGCACATGTTAAATCAACGTATTTGCGTTGCGCGTTTTCGCATTTAATCGCATTTACAAAAATCACGGAGGTCGAACGATCCCTTTTGCTTTCGATCCTCGCGATCGTCGATTCCTCTCCTCTCTTTTATAAGTGTTTCTTTTCTTTATTTTTATTTCTATTTTTACCCTCGTTTTCTGACGCATCGTCTCGAAACTGCAACGACGTTATATATAATAGATATTATCAACTAGCGCTAAAATATATTCGATATAACTTCTGTTTATATATATAATATATGTAATAATGATAATCGTAATAATAATAATAATAATAATCGCAATAATATATGTATGTATATATATATATATAATATATATATATATATATATATATATATATATGTACCATTTGTTTGACTCTCTCTCTCTTTCTCACACGCTTTCGTTCTCTGCATACGTGTACATTGGTACGTGGGTAATTTAATTGCGATAATAAACTATGATTCTTTTCTTTAATATATATAGATGTGTATATATATATTTTTTTAATTTAATATATATTATATTAAAATCTATTCGATAGTACAGTCTGCTTTTTAAGCCTCGTAAATTAATCTTCCTCACTTTTTCTGACTCTCTATTTCTTTCTTTCTTTCTTTCTTTCTTTGCGATGATGGGCTTATCTCTGCAACGATGCGTGTCGCGCGAGAAATCTACAAGAATAATCAATATGTATTGACTGGTGGTCTTCCCCCCCCCCCTCCCAAATTCGCGAGGGGAACAAACGCAAAATAAGACGAGAAATCTCGGCGCGAGACACCCATTGCGAGAATTCGCGCGCTCGTATAAATATAATATAATATAATATAATATAATATAATATATATATATTTATAATATATATACTCTATATCGTAATTTTTCACGACTCCCTCACTCGTCTCCTACTCATCTCTTACACGTCTCTCCCCAACAAGATCCATTAATTAAACACGCTCTAAGCGAACGTGTTTGTAACCCCATCGGCGAGACTATCGCACCCGCGATGAGAGCGTGAGAATGTGTTACGGTCGTAGGGAAAGCGCGGCAACCAAACACCGATGGTCTCGCGCATCCCTTCGAGATGCAGATAACAGGCAGTTGCAGACGCACAAGAGCTCACTTCTCGACTTCTGCGTACTCGGCTCGCGACGTTGCAATACGCAATAAAAATTCCTTTTTTTTACACGATAAAATTTCACACGATGCAATAAATTATATATGAAAATCCAATAGAGTTTGACGATAGAATTTGAACGACAACAACGACGCTATAAAATTTCGCAATACTATATATATGTACAATTTTTAACAAATACTCAACAAAATCTAATCCGCAGATCAGAATCAAATTATCGAACGTCGTACACAGAATATCCTCAGAGCTTACAAGCAACACGATACGTAGTTTTACGCGTATAAATTCCGAGGAAAGACGAAATTTTGACAATATGTAACTCAAGCGATGTAACATACGTCGCAGATGCAGCCGGCCGTCCTCGAGCAATCCCTCGCAACGTGACACCTCACCCCTGACTTATGAACACTTTTTACAATTTGAACACTAATTTTGTACGAATATACGGGGACCTGACGTCGTATGTATATATATAGCTCTTTTCTCTTATTTTTTGTACCTTCGATCTCTCGCGAAAAAGCTCCCCCTTTCCCCGTCTTCCCCTCGATTGTCCCCTTTCTACAATTGGCAACGATTGAAAGCGCTTTTTAACGACCTTAACTCTAAAAAAGTTTAACAACGTCGAGAAGGCAACGAACGTGAGCGAATTTCTCCTCCCTTTTAAACGCCTTTAAATTTGAACAACGAGAGCCTCAAGATCAGTCGCTGTGTCTTCACCGTGCATCTCTCCTAACAGCGATTTATCCTGATCACGAGCCTTCAGATGCCTGCAAGGGATCCACAGAGCGGAGCTCGAGAATCGGCGGTTCCGCGGCCTATCATCGCGTGTCGCGGATAGTGCTCTCTGTAACTGCTGCTCTGATTGCCAAAAGGATGTGATAACATTTGCAACAACATGCGAGATACGCTCGCCAACCTGCGTGTCATAACGTCATAAGAGTAAATTTTTGTGATATAAAAAGAGAAAATAAAGAAAATGTGATGATTCTTAAAAATCTCAGAAGCCTACAGAAACTCTAATAAAGACTTATTCTATAAAAAAAAAAAAACCGATTTCCACTTATATGTGATTCTGTAAATATGTACACAGGATGTTCCTAAGGTCTTGTCGAATGTATTAAGAACATTCTGCGGATCGAAGGAACGTCAAGCGAAACTTCAGCGATGATAAATAATATTTTATATATAATAATTGCTACAAGCTACCACGTGTGTATATGTGTAGTAAACCCATGATCCTTTGGTATAAGTTTATATTTTCTAAAAAGCGCGGAAGAGAAATTTGCAAAATGTGAGAACGATAAAAATCATGTCGATCTCCAGTTCTCACATCCTTTTTCGCGCTTCTCACGCAGACATCGACTAGGGTGAATCAAAAGCTATTATTGTACAAATTGATAAAATCGCGATCCTCAGAAACGGCACCGGCAAGAGACCCTGCAGGTCTCGCCATTAAAAAATGGGGAGAGAAAAAAAACAACAGACGGCTATAACAATGCTAAATCCGATCTATCAAAATCAACACGTTCGAATTTGAAAAAATTGCAACGTCCCAGAAAATAAATTTTTGAAAAATTGTCGATCACGCGTCACGAGGACCTGCAGGTGTTCTCTTCTTCCCGGTGATCCTTTCCTCTTGATAACCCTTCGCGTCCTTCCCACCCTTTAATTAATTGAGTTAGTCTTAGCCTCTCAGTGATTATCAAATGTGAGTGTATTTAATTATTTGCTTGCTTCTCCTCGTCTTTCTCCTCTCCTAAAAAATCGATATAAGCTGTCTAGCCGCTGCCTCTTTGCACTTTTTGTTTTTTCCCGTTTTTCATGAGAATCTAACCAGTTCCTCCGATTCCTTCGCATACGCACACACGTTGAACAGGCGTTGGATGGGCTTGTGACAAACCCGTCATAAAACCAGGCCGTGACCGTCCCTCTTCACCTACCCTTGGCGCGATTTTTCTCTAAAGGGTCTCTGTTCAGGGTTTCTACCATTTATAGACGCTCTTTGGTCCAACAGGTTTCGAATATTGCGAATAATAATTGACCTGACGGCGCGAGATCCTGCCGTCCCAAGGAATATCGGTTGCCAAATTTTCGATTATAATTATATGTATAAAATCTTGAAAAAAAAAAAAAAAGAGGTATATTATGAATAAATAAAACTTTTCAAACTCTCAATTCTTAAATTTTTTATAATAAATCATTTTAACATGGCATTCAATTTTTTGTGCCTAATATTTTAAAATATTATAATTTAATAAGCACGATATATATATTAAATATTCATTAGACTCAATAAAACGAAAGACTAAGTCTTTCTAACTTACGTACAATAATGAATATGTTGTCATGATTAGTTAATTATTATCTAGCTATTGAGCACTCTTCGATATAGAATAAACTATAAATTTTTTATATAATTCATCATTGCGATATGTAAATTATCTGACAAAGATCTGCATTTTTTATTGGCACCGCATATCCTGGGCGCTTCTGAGGTCCGCGGAAGATTTCTCCAGGACATTTCCGTCCCTTCTCGCTTGGGATAAATAATCTACAAGGGTCAGTAAGAAGCTCTTTGGTCCATCGAAGTTTCAAATATATTGCGGATAATTGACCTAAGTGCGCAAAAATCCACGGCACGGCCCACTAACCATCTCTCTTAACATTTACAAAACAACAACCCCCTTCCCCCTTTCGCCATTTCTTTTACCCAACACAAACTTGTCCCTTTAACAGGTCCCTTTCGTTCTCCTACGTCTACTGCGCTATCTTTGCTGCCTTTATCTAACTGATATTATAGAACTTTCTATTCACTTAAAAATACGCTCGGATCGCAACATAAGCTTAGAAGGTTCCGTAAATAAACGTGAAGCAAGTACTCTCGATAACTTTTCTCTATCACCTAAGGATTACGTTTCAATTTCATAAAACGTTTCTTCGTGTTTGAGGTAGCGTTCCAATCTCACGAAAATTTTTCTATCCGGACGCGACATTTCTACAACATTGGTCGGTTACTACCTAAAGTTTAAAAACTTAAGAAACCTTAATTTGAAAACACCGCAATGTGTTCCTTCGATGAAACACGAGCGAGAGTACTTATCCCAGGTCACATCGCGGAGCCCACTATTGCTTCTGATGACGATCCGGCTCCCTTACGACTATAACTCTTTTGTTATCTTTGCAACGCTAGATACCTCTTGTAATAACCAACGAACAACACTGGTCGACCCGGGGCCCGTTCAACCCCACCGCGCGTTAAAGTAACAACGAAGATCTCCGTTATTTGCAATAACTGATTAATAGTAGTAGAGATAATAATAATTATAGTTATTATGTAGCCTCTAGTCGTCTAACGTCTATGCCCAACTAGTGAAAAATTTGTATATAAATCGTCTCGCCCCTCTCGCGGCGGGAGGGCGCTCGACGGAGTGTAAGGTGCAAAATATAGTAAGCTACGATCTCGTACTTTTAGTGCTTTTTTTCTTCTCGCGACTAAGCCTCTAACCGCCACTACCGTACCACCGTGCAGCCCGCCTCGGTTAATGACAACAGTTCTTATTCGATTGTTTAGATAAAACTGCAAATCCCAAAGAATAAAATAATAGAGTTATATATACATGTATATTTCTTTTTAACTGTGTGTAAAAATTATATGGACCAATACTGACTATCCAAGGCCCAAAGGGGCTAGATTTGAGAACTTGGTGAACTTCGAATGGAAAATATAGTTTAAATATAAAATTAATTTTTAAAAAGTTTAAATAATTGATTCAAAGCTACTTGCACTCTGATTAAAATTTGTAGAAGCTATTAAAAAAATAAAAACTCTTAATGAACAACTTAGTGATAGCGATCCAATAATAAGTGAGATGTAATATGCTATGAATTTCATTCATAAAACGATAGATATAAATGCCTAACGAGCAAATGTATATTATGTATAATATATAACCATTATAAATATACAATATAATATATAACCGATGTTACGTTCACCAGGCTCTCAACTTAGCACCCCGGCTCCACATCTGAAAATAGATTCAGCCGAACAGGACAGGGCGGTCCGGCATGGCGGCGTTAAGTTACTACTAAGGTGCCTTCAGTCTATCCAATGTCAGTACTATCTTGTATTTGGTGTCGTTAAAACCGTCCCTCTGCAGTCTTTCGCGAGATTGCGCGCTTTCCCCGTTCCGTCCCTCCGCCCCTTTTACTATCGCTCTCCAAAAAAAAAAAAACAAAATGCCACCCGCGCGGCATTCTTCCCCATGATTCAAACGGCTCAACAACAACATGGCGAACGGTCATCGATACATATATGTATTGCATTTACTCAGTCTACGTAGTTTCCTTATTATTTATATCGCGCGTGCGCGCGCACGTTTTTCGCCCTGATTCGCCTTCTTTTCGTCCTTCCTTTTATAGCCCCTTCTATTTTATATATATCTATATATATATGAAGAAAGAATTCGATAAGTCCCCTACAAGTTAAATTAAGTTTCTCTCAATAGTTCAACAATTACGTAACAAATTACTATATGTAATTGGTATTATTATATGTAATTGGTGTGTTTAATATCCTACACTTTGACTTGCAAGAGCTTGACTTCTTTATTGCTATACCTTTTTTAGCGTAAATCACTCCATGTAATTTTTTCAAAAGATAACTTCAAGATACTTTCTATCAAATATTGAAAATTGCTTTCTTTTTTTTTTTTAACCAGGCGTAAAGACTCGTGTTTAAAGAACACGAACAAAAGATGCGTAAAACACGCGCGCGCGCACCTCGTAGAAATGTATCGCCGAGCTGCGTCAGCTGGCGTGTTTGATTCTTTCTGCAAACGTAATATAGTCAGGCAATATAGTAAATATACTCTTTCTTTCTCTCCACATTTTGCATTTACACGATATCTCTCCTTCTCCTTAATTTGCTACGCGACAACCGGTTTTTTCTCTTACAACTGATCATCCTTTGTATGAAGCTGAACCGCGTTGAGACAACGCGTCGGTTAGATTTATACAAACATTGTTTACGTTGCGGTACAAAGCCTCTATCTTCTTCCGTTTTTTACATCCGCCTCGCCCCGTCTCTTTGGAGCGAACGCGGTAAAGCTCGTTTATTTTGTAACTTTAATGCCCGTTGCTTGTTACGTGCGCGCGAATTGTTCCTGAAATTTCCGGCACTGCTGAAGCTCGATCTCTCGGAAGAAGACGGACGTTGCGTAATGCCGTAGCGTGCGCGTGTGGGTCCTCGAAGGCACGGAGATTGATAAAGATAACTAGGACTAACACTAAGACCAGGATCAGAACCAGGAAAGAACCTGGAACAGGGATAAAAATTCAGGGCAATTCGCGTTACACGCAGTGAAAGCTGCCCTTTTCACTAACAGGGTACTAAAGAATACCGTCAAAGATTCGACGTTATATGGTATACGCTAATACGTTTAAGTATCGTATAGAAGTTATTTCAGCAATTGCTTGACTCGTCGTAGTGCGTATTGGACTTGGTCAGACCCGCGCCCCGCGGATCATTACGCAACGTCGATACAACCCGATAGATCAGCTTCGTTTAATCATTTGAGCGACATCGCGTGTCTCTAAAATGTTCCTTAAAAAAATTCTGCAGCTTGGAAGTAGAAGATACTACAAACGTTTGATATTTGAATATACTGAATATATACGGATAATACTCCTCTTCCAAGGCATAGATTTGGTATCAAGACATTGAGCTAGTCGCATGCGAGATGCATGTCGTATCGCAAACGTGTAACATTAGAACGGCAAAACGTACTTCGTACGTATTTCGCGAGACGTTCACCGTAAATTAGAGACGATTAACATGGCCAAATGATTAATTCGTGTAAACACCGGAAAGATTGCCATGGAGAACGCTCGCGCAAAAACTGAGAACTGTGTGCTCCGGCGATGACGTTCATAGCTTTGAGTCTTGCACACCCACCTGTCCTCCGCGTTCTACCCGCCCCCCTCTCTTTTGGCCATTTCGGTACAGCCACATCGTAAGATCAGCCACTTGCCTACCTACTTGTTTACTCGCTTATTCGCATCTATCTACCGTACTTTTCTCCTTCCGCTCACACAGGAACGCGCTGACTTCATTCGAGGCACTACTCTGGCCTCTTTCATGTTTCTCTCGAGCTTCTCTGATCTCCTTCCTCCTCCCTCATCTTCACATTCCTCGAGTCTTTATCTTCTTGGCAAGCACATAAGGCTCGCAAATCTGCCTGTGACGTTCATCCGTCATAGATCAGTCATTTCCTTCTTGGTACCATAATTTATGACACCATTAATTTCAGAATCTTTGTCCTTTCTATCCGTTAATCACCGATATCAACGTTTCTCGATAACGTAGAAAATCTTGGTGTCACGAATTCTTGAAAATCTATTTCGTAATGTATCATATCATGGTACAATATTATAAATGATATCGCATGGCGTCTCACAGCGTTTCCGGCATCACGAGATTTCGCGCGAAGTGCAAGAAACGTGGTCCGAGGGAGGAGGCAGGACGAAAGGGCGCCCAGCCGGCGATGGTCTACCGCGGCTGACCCATACTGCTGCTACTATTGCTGCTGCCACTATTGTTGCTGAGACTCATGTGAGGCTTAAGGCTATGTATGATCTTGACGTGGGCGACCATGTTGTCTTTCCTGGTGAATTCTTTGTAACAGACCGGGCAGGGATAGTACTTGACGTTAGGCTTGTGCGAGGTGACGTAGTGCCGGCAGAAGTTGCTGATGTGTGTGTATGTGCGATGGCACACGGTGCACCGATAAACGTCGCCCTCCTTCACGCAGAAGTCCCGCACCGAGCCTTCCGTGCGCTCGTTCTCGGCGAACGATTCCCTCTTGAACGAACCCTCGAAGTCGCTCTGACTGATTTCCGCCTCGTTGGACATCACGCTAAATATGGCACTGCTTATGCTGTCCTTCGACATCGTCTTCGTTTCCATCTCGGTGTCCGAGTGTTGCTGCTGCTGTTGCTGCTCGTCGCCCGTGGCGGTCGACGCGGCCTTACCCTGCAGCGTCGACGTGCTGAACTCCTTGCGAAAGCATCGCTCGAAGTTGATGCGGATATGAGTCGGCGGCTCGCCGCTATCACCACCGCCGCTCGACGTCTCCTCCAATTCTGAAAACGAAGAGACCTCGATCCTTTAAATTGCCCTCTAGCATCCGCGCGATATAATGTATTGTCGTGCAAGCATTGGATGCGCGGTAGAATTCGTTTATCAGAAGGCCAATCTTTAAATTTTGCTCGTAACAAGCTTTTTTTCCAGAACGGTATTCCAGACATTTTTGGAATGATCGATTCTCCCAATATTATATCTCTGAGCGTATCGGATCCTCCGAAGAATCCGCGTCAGTACAGATCGGTCTCTTGACTCTTTACATATAACTGAAGATCGTGTTGCTCACCAAAGTCATCTCCATATCTTTACGACTATATTATGTAAGAATATCGTTGCACGATCGCTTCCGTTTGCACAAACTCTTCTCCGCGGACGTTCTGATAAACGGAGTTCTACTGCGCATCTTGTGACTAGGTATCTCTGTGTACTGTATTGGCACAACGTATTTCTCTATATTTGTGGGGGGAAGCAAGAGGAAGGGTAGAGCCAGCAAAAAAGTCACCGTATTTGAGAATCGGCCGTCTCAGTCAACTTCTGTCCCGCGTTAAAAAGATACTTCACGGCTCCGACACGCCCTCTCCATGTCGTCCCCGCCCCCGCGCTTGTCGTCCTCATATCCCCCTTCAGACAGAACTCTCTTACACTTTCACGCATCCTCTCACGCCGGTTGCAAAACCGTACAGTTCCCGGCAGCATCAGTCTTTCCCTCTTTCCCTCCCTGAACTCCCATCTAGCGCTTTTCACGCTTATCCTTTCTCACACGCACGCGTACCTCGTGTCTTCCGCCACGCATCCACATCACATACATACACACGCACCCCCCCCTCCCCCCCTTATCCGGTGAACATTTCACACGCACTTGCATACCCGCGAGCACACGTACAAGCCTATAAAAAATTCACGTATATATGCGGGATGTGGCACAATGTGGTACTCTCCACTCCGATTGTAGATTCCGAAGGGGGAAACTGAGAATTATCGTTCGAACGTCGATAATCTTCGAGTCGATGAATGATCAAAGTCAACTTTGATCGGGCCAATCAAGGTGCTTCACGCCCTCGCGGCGCGTTCAATCGACTTCGTCGACTCGTAGACTCGTAGAACTACAGACGTGTAGACGTTCGAACAAAAAAAAAACAAAAAAAAAAAAAAAACAAGGTCGTCGATCTAGGCCTGTGTAATTCAGGGATTGAAGTAGAGCTCGTGCATGATGCTCCCAATCTTGGAATCTACGATCGGTCGTGGAAAGACACACCGTATTGGCACTCCGACGGGCACAACCCGTATATAACGCGGTTATTAGGCAACCACGCATATGCAAAATTGATTAATGGATTTATCAGCGGTATTACACATGTACACACTTTAATCAATCCCCTCCCCGCCCCCATCGGTCCAAGTGCGTCCAGTCAGTCTGCTTGTATCCATCTCTACGGGAAAACGATCCATCGAGATCGAGGACATTCGAGAGAAAAAAAAGCAACTTCTCTTTTCTCCTCCTTGCGTGTTTCAGTCGATCGATATATATATATATTTTTTTTTTACTTTTGTGAAATTTCATTCGGATTTTTAATACACGTGATTACTTCTAACAACATATCGTTATCCGCTTTTGACTTCCGGCGTCACATCCTTCTACGTATTCGGTTTTCTCTTACTCCGGCACTCTTTTCTCGGAAACGGTTCCGTCTTTTCGTTCTATCTACTTAGGCATCTATGGATTTCGACTTCGATCCGTTTTTTTCGTTCTACGTTGGTTTTTTTTTTTTCGTTCTAGCGGCTGGCCTCCCTAGCTCCCTCGCTTCCCCCGCGCAAAGCTTAAAAATCTCTCAGAAAGATGGTGACTCAGATAATCTCAACTCACCTGCGCCAAAAGTGAACAAAGCGATCACGGTCACTATTGAAACGAGATCATCTCCGGCGACATCTTCGAAGCACTCTCTTTCCTCTCTCTCTCTCTTTCTCTCTGTCGCGCGCGCGCGCACGTAATACATTTTTTTTTACAAATAGGAAAAAAGAAATGTACGGCACACTACTCCTCTCTCTTCTGATTTCTCTCTTGATTTGTTCCTTTTAGTTTTAAATGTTATTATCTATCTATCCTGCTTCTACTTTTATCTCTCACTTTGCTATTCACCTTCTCTCATTGTCGTCGTTATCGTCTAAAGTAACGAGAAAAACGCAAGAGAAGACGGAAACGATAAACCTGCCGACAATGTGTCGTCCGTTGTTCACATTCTCATCATTATCATCGTAATCATCATCGACGCGTTTACGTCTCTCCTCTCTTCCTCTTTTTGTCTTTTCGCGATTTAAAAAAAAAAAAGTGAAACTCCTCTACTCTATTCTTCCTCGCAACGAACGAGCGTAAAAGAAGTTAACCAGCGTTCAAGGTGTGAAAAATCAGACAATAAAAAAAAAGTAAGCACCGCTAAAAGCTGGCTCCACCCCCTCCTGTTACCATTGGCCAATGGCAGCGAAGCGTTTTTTTTATTTATTCCATTCGTGCGGAAAAGAGAGCGATGGGGTGAACACGGTACGGGGATGTTAGCGGAGAAGTTTTACAGGGTTAGGGCCAGAGAAGGTTCGAGACATCGAACTGAGCGACAGGTGCGGTGCGGCGAAAGAGAAGACACAGATTTGATCATGAAGTGGCGAGAGGTGGCTGATTCTGTGTGTGCTACTGAGAACGGAGGGGAAATGGGAGGATAGAAATGAAGCGCTGCGCATTGGCCGAGCGTGAGAATTACGTATGGGTTTATATTATATTATATATATATATGTATGTATCTAGATATATCTATATATTATGTACGTCGTCGACGAGAACAACGACTCGACGGCGCGAGTTGCAATAATGGGTTAAATCAGAGATTATTTAATTTCGCAAACGTTCGCACAGAGGGGAGAAATCCTTTCCCTTTCCAGGTTTTCTGTTCTTTCGTGGGGTGTCATAGCGACAACACCTTGGACGCGAACTCTCGATTAAAGATTAAACGACAGCTTTCCGTTTATCTTGCTCTCTCTTTCTCACACACACTCACACACACATACATGCGTCTTCATTCTCTCACTTTTTATGGGCGCGTTTTCGATTTTCTCTTACTATATTCTCTTATATTCCTTTCTTTGTCTCGATTTTAATCTCGCGACTTGAACGCGCCACACACGCGCGTATCGATCGATGCCTCGACATCCCACGTGCTTCAACAAACGCACCGCTTCGCGCTTGCCCTCGGAAAGGGAAATAATCTTTACTGCCGTTTACGTTTTTATCTCGTCGGGAAATTGCTCTAATTTCTTTTCCTTTTCACGTTTGCTCCGGACGCGGATTTTTCTCTCGCGTCGGAATTTTTATTCTACCTCTTTCTTTTGTCCTTTCGTGTGCGTTTTGTTTCGAAAATGGTTCAGAGAATAAGCGCGAGAGATTTCGAAGCGCAGCCAACTCTGGTCAGCGCGCCGCGATTAAACGGGATCGCGGTTTTTCTTTCCGAAACTGATTCGCGAGGGTCACGAGTCCTGGCTAGCTCCTAAAAAAGAGATTAAAAAAAAAAAAAGTCGGAAGGAGCGCGCGCTTACAGGAGCACGACATCGACTGGCCGAGCCAGCTTGGCAAGGCAGCCCACAAGAAAAGTCTGAAAAGTTCAAATTCATTAGCAGCACATGAGGATAAAGCGTCGTCGTCCGCGGCGACGACGACGCGCGCGCGCGATTAGAGACGGTAGATCCGCGCGCGGTGCGCGAAATGTGACGCGAAGTCTGTTACAAAGTATAAAGTATTCGATCGGGGGAGAGCCCAACCGGGGATCGGGTCTCCCGATTCTGAGATTCTCAGACGTCGTCGATCGACCTCGACGAATCGTGCGAGAGAGCCGTAAGAGTCGTTCTCACGTAGAGAGTCTACAGCGTCGTCCGTAATGCCGAGCAAGGTTCGTTTGCTCGCTTGCTTGCTTGCTTGCTCCTCGGGGGCGCGTTCACAAGAAACGAATAAGCATTCGGACGGCACAAAAGCGGATTCTTTCTTTCCCCCGTCTTTCGGGTTCGCACGGAGAAGAATATTCGACGGGGATCGCAGCTCGGCGTTATCCAAGTTTTTAATGCGCTCGATTTGAATATTTATTTTAACTTCGCAATTATTACAAACTTATTAAAAACGAGCAGACATTGTATAGTTTCGTTCTTTTATTTTTTTTCAACTATGAGATTTAGAAACGACAAGATGCACAACGAGCCAAGATAACATTCTTCTCCGCGTTATGGGAATCACATTTCACACCATGCTAAGACATCTGGTGGGGCGTCGTTCCACGAATTAGAGATTCGCGAATTTTATCTTTCGCATTCATAAACTTATGCGACTGAAACGACTATGGTTAACCCTCAGGCGCACGTTGCGTTTTAGTGCTTGTGACTTACCTTGTATAATTTTCAAGAATGCATCTTCAAAATCAGGAAATTAGATTTACAAGAATGACAAGACATTTTTCTTATCGCAACGTTGCGCTCGTTTGAGGATTAAACAAAAAATTAACTCCAACAGATCTATTATATAAATCCTAAATTTTAATGGACACAAAAGCTAATAAAATGATTACAAATTTACGTGTAAAAGAACAGTCAAATCTGAAGGAGTTAATGTTAACTAGGTACACATTACATTTATATTGGCACATTTCACGATAAAAATTGTGCATGAATAATTATGTAATTAATTATCTAATTGTATACGATTTAAAAAACGCGTGCAGCTCTCCGTTTGGTAAGATACGCTACGGTATCTGAGGGATGCTCAGGTAAACCACTGTAAAATTCGCGTGAAATTTATCGTTTGCGCTGTATCAGGGATTGTATTAGCAATGCAAGGCTTCTCTGTCATTGAAGTCAAGTAAGCTAAAAAGGTCTCTTACCTTGCTTAAAACCCTCACTCCCTTGCCTACTGTGCGGCCGCGCGAATGTCTCATCCGAGGCTAGAATCAATAATAACGACGAAACAATCAGCCCCCGGTTCTCAAATTTCAGTTCAACAGTTATATCGCGCATTATCGCGTTTCGCTCGCTTCATACCTTGCGCCGAGGTGCTGGGCGTCGGTTCCGGTTCTCGTTTGACCCGCGTGACTGGTGGCTCCGGTGTATCGGTACCGTTTTCCGTAGGCTCGTCTCTCCTCGCCGACGATGATCCCGAGGAGGCCGTGGCGGCGGGATTACTGGCGGCCGTCGCAGAATTGTTATTGTTGGAAGAGGCACCGGCGCTTCTCACGTTGCCGTTGCCGCTAACTTCGCTCTGAAAGTCCAATCCCATCTTCATTTCCATCATCTCGGGCGAGCCCTGGACTAGATCGGCACCAGAGCAGGACTGCAGCTCTTGACCGCCGACTTCGCCAATCGGCGTGTCCGACGAACCGCTTAACTTCCTGGGTCTGCCACGTTTCCTCTTGGGCGCCGTCAGCGCCGAGCCAAGCAACGGATGGCTGGACATATGATGGAACCTCTTCTGCGCGACATGATGATGATGATGCGAACCGATTTGGTTGATCCGATGGAGACTGGGCGGCGGCGGCGCCACCGCGTTCTGATTGCTGTTCAGCAGCGAGGACGTGATGCTTGGCAAATCACATTTGTCCTCGTTCACCTCGGTCAGGCCCTTTATCCTCAGGGACTCGGCGACCCGCAGGAAAGCGGTCAATCGATCTTGATCGACGCTCACTTCACCGCGGTACATAAAGTCCAGGAGACTGCGCATGTCCACATATGGAACATCCTTGAGAATGACTATCGGGTGCTTGTCGGGATGACCAACGAACAGGGCCTGTAAATATATCAAATATAAATTACCACAGCGGTTCAAAAATTGTAATCCCCTTTTTTAAAATAAATATTGCAAATAGCACGTGACAATTCTACAGTACAATATACGTCTGTAAGACTATTACTTATATGTCAATGTCGATAGATTCCAATTATAATCTATCATAAAGTTCATTCGAGATACTGTCTCTATTGCGAAATGATAAATTATGCGCGACAGTTATTGGCTATAATTCATTAACTGTCGTCTACAATTCGATGTTCATTTATCTAAGTAAATTACAGGCACGAAAAGTTAGCGAGGCTCACCTGAAAGTAGGGGCTACACGCCGACAGCACCATCTTATGCGCCCTGAGTAACTGGCCCTCAACGGCCAGCGTGACATCGACGAACGACTCGTCGTGTAACAGCTGGTCGAAGACGGAGAGCAAATTGCTCTGGTGGTTGTTCCAGCGCAGACAAAATCTCTGCGACGCCATCGCTTCGCTTCTCAGATCCGCCAGGTTGCCGTTGATGTCCGCTAACATGGGGGGACCTGGCTGTTCGTCGCCGCTTTGCCGCCGTTACCACTGCCACTGCTGCCGCCGCCACTTCGTCCTCGTTCCTTCTTCTTTTTCTGTTTCTCCACACCACCACCACCTTCCTCTACGACGACGAAGCCGCTCGCTCTTGCTCGTGATGCTGCTCCTTCTACTACTCGCCCTCGCGCTGCTCTGCTCCTCATCGGCCAAGAATTATCGTGCCCGTCTTACTCGTGATCTGTCGCAGAATAACAGTAACATGAAGGAGACGTGTCTTATTCAATTCAATTATTTTTAAGTGTCAACTCCAAATCTCAACTTTATTCTGGCAAAATTAATTTTAAAGTTCAAAATATATTGATTATTTGTGCCATTGTTGCAGTACGTTATGAAAAAAGTTAATATAACTTCGTACTAAAGTACGTTGAAATGTTTTTGGCAAGTGAAAAAAGGATTGAAGCAGGTGCTGCGAGCGTCCAAAGCCGCAAAAGCGACTCTGAAGAAAGGAGGAGGAATACGAGGATGGAGGATGAACGTGGGACGCGTGACCCTGGAGGGCGTAGGCAGAAAACGAATAGGCGAGTCACTCGGCTCGTGTGTGCCTTTTATGCAATTCTCTCCTCTCACCCCTTCCAATTGCGGTCATCACGTACGTGACATTTTATCTCTAGATGAGAGGTGAGAGACGATCTATTGAAATCTAATAAAGATGAAAATATTCTCCTCTGTTTCCATTAAAATGTAATCTGCAATTATTTGCATTTCTTCACTTCCAATATTTTTAAACTGAAGCTATTGATTAATTACTGCCACGTACAATATTCAATAATTGTATATGTCACTTTTACGATATTGTAATTCTTTCGAGTATTTTGTCTCTTAACGGATTTTTTATTTTTTCGTTTAATTTTGGTAAAACCTGTTTTTTATAACATCACCGACATGAAGGTATTTTTTTTCATACATTCGCCGTATATTTTCATGTTGGCGTAATACATCTGTGTCACAGCAATATAGCGGGATGAAAATAATGATCAAAAGAGAGACGGAGGAAAGCTTCGGTCTCTCCAGTCGGATCGTCGCCATGGAGAGAAGAGGTCGTCGGGTCGGCCGAGGGAATCAATAGCATTTTCTACGCATTCGGATCGATACCGGGACCCGCTGGTGCTTTCGCGCGCAAATCACGCTACACCGTATGTAGATGGCATCGTGCGAGACAGATAGGACCTTCCTGGAAGCGAGAAACGAGAACGGGAAAAGGGGAGTTCGACATATTAAATTGAATTACTCGATAAATCAGAAACAAATACTTTAAAACACGGCACACAGCTGAGAATCGCTGCTCTTGTAACTTTAACTTTCCGATTTTAAATTCCCATTCATTCGGTGATCGCGGTCGACTCGCGTGCCGATATCGTCCACCTGCATCGCGCGTGCACGCCGCTGCATATGGCGCATGGATGCAGGATGGTTGCGCGACCTTGTGCGACCTTGTCGGTGACCAGAGCGCGAGTGTACGTACGGTTTTCGCGGTGAATGGCAGCCGACACCATGGGGAGGCGAGGGAGGCAAGGCGGTGCAGCGGCCCGAGAGAGAGAGAGAGAGAGAGAGAGAGAAAGAGAGAGAGAGAGAAATGAGGAACCGATCTTTAACGATTGACGACTCTGCCGGGAGAACGCGTCGAATTATACTGCATCCGCGATCAATTAACCCGCGAAAGCGAAAAACGCCCGCGGCGAGATCGGGTTACGCAGCCAATCGCAAAAGCCTGCCGCGCCGGGAGACAAGCTCCGGGGAATTCTCGATGTCGAATTAATGATACGATAATTCCGAAACACCTGTGATAATTTTCAGAAAGAAACGCGTCGCGCGCGATAAGCAAGTGCGAGCCGGGGGCTTAAATAGGTCGAGACAACAATCTCTCTCTCTCTCTTACGTATGCTTTTGTAACATTTCGTTTAACAGTTTTAATGGCCTGTCGGAAAAAATAAATGTATGTATTGTACCACGTCTTTCGATTTCTGTTAGTTTTAATTTCGTAATTTGGGACTGATTTCCGAGGCTAACCGCCGCCGGCAAAACTATTCACGTAGACCAGGGTTCGTTCTCTGTGGGTTACACGTATTCCCGCGTCGTTCACTCTTGCGTCAAATTGACTTTCGTGTTATCCGAAACCTGGCTTTGTCAGGGAAATACAGAGACAGAAATAAACTCCCCGTTGTGCGCCGATCAATGGGCGCGAGCCGTGTCGAAGTTAACATAACTAAATTCCGCTCGAACTCTAGCATCGCGGGGGTCAAGTCCCTTTGGGGGAGAATTTGCGAAAACCTGCATAATGTTACACACAAGCCTCGATTTTACACAAACGGTAAGTGCACACGAGCGTCGGCATCGCCCGGACAATTACGATGTTCAAAATATTTAACGAGTCATCACGCTTTGCCCTTTACGCCGTTTTGTCTCGTTCGCGACGAAACGTAATTATCTCTCTTGTTGACGCGCGTCGGAGTAGTATCGATGTCTCGCGATTTTCATGGGAAGGAGAGGCGATACCTGACGAGGGGGAGAAGGAAGGAACTCGTCGCCGGCAGACGCAAAAATGAAGATCACGACGACAGTGTACACAACTGCGTTCCCCGAAACGGCAGAGCGCATCGCGGGTAAAAACCGGCATTGAGTGTCGGGATGCTCTCTTGCTCTCATGTTTACTTAGCCGCTCCGATACTTGCGCGATACTCCGGCCGGTTTCTCTCTCTCTCTCTCTCTCTTTTTTTTCCATTCTGCTCTTTCCTTCTATTTTTTTTTCTTTTACGGCTCGGGCGCGCGCGCGCGTGTGCAAAGAGGAGACCCAAAGTATATGAATTCGATGACGCCGCGAGATTAATTCGATATTGCTTCATCCAAACCGGCGCAAACATTATAATCGCAAATGTTGAATGCGATTATCAAGAAAAATATATTATATAATTTTAATTGAAATAAAATTGCTATAACTTTGTAAGATTTATATTTCCAAATTAATTCTGGGATGTATTCCTGATGGAACATTTTACACACAAGTGCGAAATATTCCGTCAGCTCGCATGTTGGAACGACGCAAATAAAAAACGCGTTATAATCGCGCATATTATTGCTCACACAATCTCGCATTTACGATTGCTGAATGATTAATTCATTTTCCGCGTAAGCTCGATTAAATAGTAGCAATAATAATAATAATAATAATAATAATAATAATAATAAGATTATCCTTTCAAGTATTTAAATCCATCACAAGTAATAACTATTTATCGAATCTATCTTCCCACGTTCTCGACCTCTTTCGTATCTCACATTTCCCATTGTCGACACCCGTGTTATGCGTGTCGTACGATGAAACGCTGCCCCGTCGTGATGGACTGTTCTTGCTTCCTAATATTGGCTGTACATTAATTTCTAGACGAGACATACGCCTTTGCACCGCTCATCCTACAAGTCATGGCGCGCCATGCACGCCTACACGCGTGCGCGTGCACGGGCGCATAGTGGAACCTGCACGTCGCGCGTTAGATCAGCGATTCTCAACTAGTCTCGAGAGTCGAGATGCTCATCGCAACCCTATCTATCATTCCGGTCGACGGTGGAAAAAAAAAAAAAAAACACGTCGTGTAGCAACAAGACGGCCGAAGGAAATGTTATGTAACACACCACGCGAGGCGGATAAGCTGAGAATTCAATGGCGCGCATTTACAATTACTTCGTATCGCGATGAATGATGGGAGGCTGAAACACTACTACCGAATTCGACGATTATAGTCGCCGAACGGCCGTCGGGAGAGTCTTTCGGAGCCTGCGCGTTCCGATTTGTTGTTGTAAACACATCGCGAGATACCGATAATCCCGCCAATCCTGCGATATGACGGGCGAGCGCGCGCGCGCGCGCGCGCTCGCGCGGCGGCTGCATTCCCGCGAGCGCGCGAGGCGCTCTCATGGCCACGCGTTGCGTAATCAGCGCGACGGAGTGGTCACGCCGCGCGCGAGGTACAAAACGAACAACGACAAACAAACGGGCGTCGTCGTTACACGCAACTCGCCGCTCCGGCGCGCCGCGTGAATACCGCTGCGCGTTTCGGCCGATTTCGGCCGCGATCGGCCGTCCCCGGCGCGAAATAGCCGCCTCTCTCCCTCTCGATCTCTCTTCCTCCTACGTCTCGCGCGCCTGCGTTCTTCTTCCGCGTACTTTGCGAGGATACCGCGCGTTTCCGCAAAAACGGGCTGACGGCGGTTGACTTTACTCCGTTCGTGGCGAGAAATCACGCTCCGCCCTTCCTCATCCCTTTCTCCCGTTCTTTTTTATTCTCATCAAGTTATAAATTGCCCCCAAATAAAATTTACGAGCCTCAAACATTTCGATCATTAGAAATTCGCGGCGAAGTTGTGCTCCTGTGCACAGTAAACATTTGTCCGCTCCTCCCCTTCTCTCTCTCGCGCGCCCCGAAATGCATCGACGACACAATAAACACGTCTCCTTTCTTTCTCTTTACTTCTCGCGAGTGTTTTTTTTTTACTTGTCTCTACTCGAGTCCTTTCCTTTTTCATCTCGGCTACTCCTGTCGCTCGCAAGAAGGCGAGAGATACGGATCGATTAGAGGAACATTCCGCTGAGTCAGCTGCTCAAGGATGTACGTGTCCGGTCGGCGAAATCACTCGTGCCGCCGCGATTCCGTCACGGTGCAACACGCGCCTCTTATTTCTCTTTTCGCCCTCTCTCTCTCTCTCTCTCTCTCTCTCTCTCCCCCGCCCATCCCCGTCCCTGTGCCCGCCGCCACCCCTCCGCTGTTCTTTCCTTGCGCGTGCGCGGGAAGGAAGACCGGCGCGAATATTACCGCGATTGCGACATCCGCGGCGATTCCTCGAGTCGCGATTTACGTGACTCGCAGCTGCGATCTCGTCGCCTTCGCGCTACTTTGCTGAGACGACGAGGGAGAGGGACACGGGGAAAGAGGATAAGGAGTAAGAGAAGGAGGAGGAGAAGAACGCGGACGTGGCGAGAGGGAAGGGGCAAGAGAAAATCGCGCGGCGCGAGGACGCGCATCCGGAGGTGACGCATTCGTCCTACAAATAGGGGGTTGCTGTATCGATTGGCCGAATTTCGACAGGCAGGATCGAGGTCGAAATCGACAAACGAAAGGAAGAGACAAGGGAAAGGGAGGAAAAGGGTGCCGCGCGCAGGTGTAGAGCGTTCCCCCGGCGAGGAAGATTAAAACGTATTTTTGTTGAGCTCTCTTCCAAGCCCAAAGATCATTGAGCTTTCACGTATGCCCGGCACCCGACATAATGAGATATATATCTCTATCGCAATTTGAAATGTAAAATCGACATGTGTGCAAAACATGCCGGGGGGGGGGGGATGGGGGATTTCACTATCAACGATTATATATTGAAGATCTGGCGCAAAACGTCTTTATGATACCTTCCTCCATCTCGTGCGACTATAATAATTAGGGCAAGGAAAACGCAAGGCCGTAAGCGGCACGATTACATCGTTAATTAGCAATTACGCGATAGCGCACGAGTGCCGTAGCGACTCTTTCGCCGACTCGATCGCGTTTCTTCACAAGTCGCCGGATTATTCTCCTAACGGAATAAGTATCCCTCTTTCCTCTGACAATAAAAATTCCTCCCTAAGGTTATTACAATTTGGTATTATCGTTATTTTGTTAATAATACTTTATTCATTACGAAGGGTGCGATTCACCTGACGCTGCGAAAGCTTTGAAGCATTTGAGTGACCAATCAGAACAAAGAATTTTACAAATTGGCCAATCATAGAATGTTTCGAAGCATTTGTAGCATCAAGTGGATCATACCCGGGGATACTTGACACGGATCGCATCTCCCTTCCTTCCCGCGGGACTGCGATAATAATAATTCGAGGAGGACGAGTGCGCGCTTGGATATCTGTTCCCTGTCACACCTCCACCCACCATGGGGGAGTGTCAGGATGCGACTCGAAACGACACGGCGTATTCACATTCCTCGGTTCACACACACTCACACACACCCCTCTCCACACACCCACATACAGACAGACACAGACACACATGCCCGCACGCACGCCCCGCATGCGTCACGCGGATGCACGCGTGTACGAGGTGTCGCGCACAAATCTTCTCGCGAGAAGATTGTGCACACAAATGTGTGTGTGTGTGTGTGTGTGTGTGAGATCATCGAAAAACATCGGAAAACATTCCGTAGAATTAGGAATGCAGGAAGCCCTAGTCGAGACTTAAATAATTTCTCGCTGCACAATCTCGGTCAAATAATAGCTGCGAGCGTTGTTTGCGAAGACAATTAGCGTTGAAAAGACGTGAGGGAACATTCTTTATCTGCGCTTAGCTGGATACTACTCTGTGGGCGCGTGATGATGATGAAGGCGACGAATATACAGCCGGGCAGGCCGGGAGGACGAGCGGACGGGGTTTCCCGGTACACCCTGTATATCTGGCTCGTGAGCTAGTGTGCGTGCGTGTGTATGTGTATGTGTAGAAGCGCCGTCAGTCAGCGCAGGTACTGCTCATTCCGTTAGCCGCGGCGTGCCACCAGGTACGGCGGAGTTAACGGAGAATTTTGCGACGCGCGGAGGGGGGGAGGAGGGGGGGGGAGAGCCGCGCGGGCCCTGTCGGCCGCCGCCACGCCGAGCACACAGCCGTGTCCCACATTTTCGAAGCTTCGCGGAGGAGAAGCGGCCGCGATACTCCCGATTCGCACGCTCGCGCACGCCCGGGATTAACCTGAAGTCGGTCTAGCTAGGACGACTCGTAATTATCACACGTCAGCGCATTTCTACGTATGCTTCACAAATTAATCAGAATTATAATAACGATCACTATCGTTATTATTGTTATCGTTGTTATTATTATTATTTCGGTCTTTGAATGAAAAACGAAAGAAAAAAGGATTCGGTCCCGCCGATTTAATACACGGCCGCATTTAAGAATCCCTCACCGAGTCAGCCGACCCCTCATGCGCGTTCTCGCCGCCGAGCGGCCATCTTTGTGGCTCCGCATCCCGCTCTCTTCCCCCCGAGCCCCCGGCAGTCCTACATCTCTCCCAGCCCTCACCGACGTCCCTCTCGCCCTCTCACGCCACCCTCCCGGCGATGACGACGCTCGACCTCGCCGCGCGCATTGGCGCCCATCCCGCAAAAATTTTTTCAGCCTCCTTGCAAAAATTTCACGAGTCTCGATAGAAATGTGCTGCAGCGATTTTCCACGTCGATGTATTTCTTACTCGATAACAAGCATTCTCGTTTAATTAACGCAAAGTATCCTAACGCGTAGCGTTTTTTTTTTTTTTTTAAATCCAATTTGTCGAAATCTAAAGTAACCCGCGAACACATAACAACATCCAAGGATGACGCGAGATTAATTGAAGCGATTGCGGGGAAAAACCAGGGAGTTTTACGAGTTTTCCTCACGTCGTTCGCGACGCTGTCGTGCGTGACGCTCGACCTCAATGGACGGTGCGCGCGCGCGCGTCAAGGGGAGGGAAAAAAAAAAAGATCGCAAGAAACGCGGGCGATCCGCGAAAGGATGTCGCGGTTCCGGTGACTGAATGTTGTACGAGGACGGGGCAAACCGACGCGACCGGACAAAAAATGGAAAAGAGAACTCTGGAGGGATGTGACGAGGGATATCCTACGGGATATACAAAAACACAGGGGCGGCCAACGAGCTGGGGTGGGCAACGGTGCATGGATCGAATCGCTCTATGGGAACGAGAAATTGCGTAGGAAATCGGTGAAACGAGACGTGAGACCCTTGATGTTACAGGTGGAGACAATCCGATACTGACACTGGCGAATTAGTCATCAAGTCCGTAAAGCCAACGTACCGTAAACTGTATCCTGAAAATATTTCCTAGCCATTCGAAAAATTTCACCCTGATAATGTAATACAGGAAACTTCCTGTAAACAGATATCTTCCCCACGAAAATATCTTCTAAAAGATAATCTCCGAACATTTTAAAAGTGTACACTGATAAAAAAAAAGAGATTACTTATTGCCAACTATTTTATATCAATAATATGTATTTCAAATACGAGTAATATTTTCTATAAACAAATAATATTTATGTGTTCGGTGTAAATAAGTTAAATTTGAACGTAGTTGCTAGCACTAATAAAATACTTATTTGAATCGAGCAATTTTTCATGCAAAAGAGCATTTTAGGAAGACTTGAAAATTATTATTTTCCAGCCTTCGTGATTTTCTATGAAATCCCCAAAGGGCTTAGAAAACATAAAAGGCCATTATAAATGCCACTCCGACTAATGTTTTTCGTCGAGCGAGAGAAAGCAAGAATACTCTATGAATATTCTGAGAAAATTTCCTTGAAAACGGGTATAATATTCTGCGTCACTCTTTTTTCTTGGAAGGGATTATTCCGGGAACGGTTTCTAGGACATTGTACTACATATATATTGGTAGACCTTATTCCGCCCCATGTAAGGACGGAACTACCCTTCTTTCCTTTTCGCATTCGACGAAAACCTCGGAAAAACTGCCGGTCAATTGTACCTCGCCCCTAACCGTCCGTTTAGAAATGCAAAAAATTTCGCCGAAGCATTCCACTGCTCTCTTCTTTATCCGGTTTGTTTGCCCGACTACCTGAGTTCGACCCTGTACGCCAGGTACCTGCAATAAGCGGCAAACGCGGCAGGTGTAACTAGGGCGCGACACCCATTTCGAGCCTGTAGTTGCGCGACATAGTCGCAGAAGCAAGTGCAACACGCAAGTGCAGCGGGGTTGCAAAGTCCCCCTTTTTCTTCTTCCCTTGCGTGTACGAATGCGAGGAACAAAGGGGGAGCCGGCTCGAGACAGCGGTCCCCACGAATAAATCCTTGCGTCCCTCCCCGACCTCGACCTTCGTCCACCGTCGTTGGGAGGAAACGAAGGAAGAGAGGGACATTGTTGGATATTCGACACCCTGCTGAATATAACAATTACAGAATAATGCACGTCACAACGCGCCCGGAGGGTCGCGCGTCCAGGAATGAAGCGACGTCATTCGAAAAATCGATCGACTAATTGAATCAAGGACTTAGAGAGGGGTGAAGGGGGAGAGGAGAGAAGCGAGACACTAGTCTGCACTGCATAGAGATTCGGAACAACTCTGCTGGCACGACCTCGTTTCGAAAAAGGGTTTCATATTATTTAAGCCGATACGTAAAGCGCTTCAAATCTATCGTCAAAAACGTTACAACCGATAATTCGTCATTTAAATCAGTATTAAAATAATATTTCCATTAATTCCTTGCTAAATTTATCACAAATTGTTAATTTTATTACTACACGGAAACTGTAGTACTTTCTGCATTTTAAAACATAGTAATACGTCAATAAGAAAGCATTTACAACTAATTTTATATATACATTAATTTAATAATCATAATATAAGGTATACAATAAATATATTCTTAATTACGTTGTATTATTTTTATTATTTTATTATTTTTAGCACAATTATTAGTATATAAATAAACATACACGTGCCGAGAAATAAAAATATCACGCGCTTCTACTTGAGAAATATCCAAAATTAAATCAGCTCTTAATTACATAAAAAATCCTGATAAGAGACAATATAGTCTGGGATATTTTTCTTTACTGCCGTAATCGTGCTTACGATGCACGAACGCACGCAATTTACCCTATCTTCCAGAAAATCAAAACTTCGACGAGTTGGCAAGAGTGCAAACCGCTGTTCGAGACCCGACATTCTCTTGTAACGGATATAAGTATCCTGCCGATCGTGCAGTTGTAAATCGACACACGCAAATAAAAGGAAAGTTGATAAGGGAAAGAAAGACAGATATGCCACAACAGTTGTTACATAGACAAATTTCGTAAATCGTGTGCCTTCCGCACACGTTTACTGGCCGAGGGAAACACGATGGAAATTGAACGGATGGCATTCTCGTTACGACAAAATTACACTTGGAAAATCGTAAGAGTAATCGCGCACAAATAACAACTCGGAGCACCCTATATAAGTTCGCGTGACGTACGGGGAATTAGTCTCGAGATAAAACTTATACCGGTAATGGGGTTCGATGATATGAATTTTAACACGGTCCAAGTACGTGACTGAACGTGTACATTAATTAACGAAAGGAAACAGGAACGGAGGGATGCGTAATGCTATGATTTCAGTTCACCGTGGAAGAACAGGAAGGAGGAAACCTCCGCCGCTTTTACAGTCGCGATTACACGGAAACCCCTTTCCTCGGTTCAGGGAACACCCCTAGTTTTTTCTCCTATTCAAAAACTCCATTGCGCATTGTTCAGAGAGAATATGCGCGCGGTGAAAATAATCAGATAATGCGGAAGTCACGTGTGAAAGACCAAAAGTCGAAAAGTCTGAGAAATTTTTTTTTTCCATTCGAACGATCAAGAGGAACGAAATGTTAGATAAGCAAGGGATTCGTAGGGGGAAACCGGCGAGACTCGTGGGGGAGATTAGAGCACCTGAGAAAATTCAAGGCACCAACGAGATTCCAGGAAATGTCAAGCTAAAGCAGAAATTAACAGGAAGCTCTGCGGATTGAAAATCGGGCGTATTCAATACATAAAAACGTTTATGTTAACCCCGCGCTATTTATCTACGTTCTCCCTTCGTTCTCCCCCCAACTACCATCATCATCATTATCATCATCAACATCATCATGGTCATTGTCATCATCATCGCCACTATAATTGGCGCCGCTTCAACCCCTCGCGGGTACCGCGATAAAATCGTCACGCTACTCTTAATCAGGAGGGAGGGCGAGAGCCCGCAGGAAGTCGCATGTAAATTCTCATCGGAACGCACGTGGGTATACTACTGGTCGACGACGCTTCGTTGCGTGCACTTGTCGCCCGCGTGCGTACATTGCAGCACCCCTCCGCGCGCTTCACCCTCCCCCCCCCTCCTTTCTCTGTGTCCCCGAAACCCTCTTTGCCCCTCCCGACTGCTTTCAACTGCGCTTTTTATGAAGTCGAGACGCTCGAGTCCTTGAACGACGAGGGCGCGATCGAAAGGACCCGAGGCCCTTTTCTCTCCTAATCTCCCTTTCGATAACCAGAGAGATGAGAGCGATGTATCAAAAGCGAAGACGAATCGTCGTAAGAAAAAAGTGCGGGAAAAAAATTCTCTCGGAAAATTTCCATTTCAATCGACACGATTGAAGGGAGATAATTCTAGTTCGAAAGAAAGATAACGTCATCGCACGTGCATGAAAAAATTTCGACAACGGAAAATTTATTCGCGAGTTCTCTCTTTCTTGTCATCAATTAAAAAGCTATTTCAAACTGAAGAGCTCGCAAGGAAAACGGTATTTTACGTAACTATATACGGGGTGTCATTATCGGTAGCGCTTCTCCCATAGACAAGGCGAGAGGGGGGAGAGAGAGAGAGAGGCGTGGCGATAGGAGCCTCCTTGACACCTCGCGCGTGGAATAAACACTCGAAATCTCGAAGTGAAGGCCCTTGGCACCCGGGAGTTGCGAAACGCGACGGAGCCAAGTCCAATCTCGAGTGCGCGCGCCTATATCTTCAAGATAACACGAATCCCCCGTTAACTACGTACATCGAGATAACTCGGGGCTAGAGCGGCGAAGTGCCCCGCGACAAAACACTACTTATTTACCATCGTGAAATTTCGGCTTTTTTCAGACCGGAGCTATCGGGGAGACTGCGCGTGCGCGCTTATCGAGGGAGATAAAGATGGTTTTCAAAATAAAGGAACGTCAAAACAATCTCCCCCGGTTACGGTTTATCCCGAAGAGCGAACCTTGTTAACGATTCACACATATACACGCACATTTTCCGGCTGCGATACATAACGGTCGGGATTTTTCCTTTCGCTCGGGGAATTCACCGGGAAAATGACGAGGCACGGCACTGTGCGTTTACACGCGCGCACGCACGCACGCACGCACGCAAGCAGGCGCGCGCACGCAGAGGCATACAAAGTACAAAAACTCACCCACACACCGACAGCACCCCGACGTGACTCACGAACACGTCCGCGCATCCACAGCCAGCGCCTCCTTCTCGGGGGAGGGAAGAGTGGGGGCGCGCGCGGGGGACGCACAAGTTGCACAATTCTCGTTATCACACCACAAAGTTGCGTCGATCGGCGGACTTAATTGCCGGCGCCGCGCAGCATCAACGTTTGCCCGTTCTTCTCCCCTCAACCCCTCCTTTCGTAGCCGAGAGGAAGGAGCACGGAGGAGAAGCGCCAAGGAGCCAAGCCACGTGCTCTCTCTCCGAGATCTCCGAGATCCACGTCGTGGTCGCCCGAGGCTCACCTGTTATGTCGCGACGACGAGGATAGAGAGAGATAGGAGGGCGCGAGCGCGAGGAGAATCGTAAGTCAGGATCGCCGTCGATCGTGAGGCGAGACGAGGTGTGAGGCAGGGAAACGTAGCAGCACGAAGTACAGGCACGCACGCACGCGGCTTCAATGAGCGCGACTGACGACTGGCGAGGGGGAGGATGCCCGGCGGACGGACGGACGGACGGACGGACGGACGCGGCCGAAGACAACCGAGCTTCACCGAGCGGGCTGAAGTCGGCCTCGACACCCCGGGGCGTATCGGCGCCTATGGGCAGCGCCGCCGTAGCCGACCGCGCGACACGTCGAGGGAGCGGCGGCGGGCAAGGGGAGCGCGTAATGGGAGGGTAGGGTAGAGAGGCACGCCGCGGGGGAGAGAGAGGAGGAAGGAGGAGGAGGTGGAGGAAGAAGAGGAGGGGACTAGGGGAGAGGGATTTACGCAACCCTTTCCTAAGCGAAAAATCCACGTCGAGAAGCACGCCGTCCGTCGATGCGCCGATAAGCCACGTAGTACCCTCGTACTCCGCGCGCGCTCCGTCTCTCTCCCCCTTAAGGGTAGCAGGGACGGCGGAGGGGGGGAAATGAGAAGGAAAGAGAGAGCGCGAGTTCTCTTCTGTATCGCGGTTTCGCTTCGTGGAAAAGAAACTACCTCGAAACTAACCTCTTCCGTTCCGCCCCGCCAATTCGCCGCTGTTAACCCTTCCGACGCAGCCACGTAGGAACGCGCGCGCGCAGCGTAAAAACACGCACACACACAGCAGCGCACAGGCACACACACGCACGCACGTAAACACAGACACGCACGCGAGCGCAATCGTACACTCGCGGCGCGACTCACTCGGGGCTGTGCACGAACGTACTACCGCACGAACGGCACCCAGTCGAGGTGGAAGAGAGAATGAAAAACCCGACGTGATGGGTACAAGGGTCGAACGGAGGCAAGAACGGTGGGAGGGGGTGCAAAGAGGGAGAATGGCACGAAGCGGACGGGGAGCGAAGAGAGGAAGCGGGGCGAGAGGCGGAGGGAGGGGGACCCCCGCGCGTAAAGAGGTGTATACGTGTCGCGCGCGAGCGAGGGAGGAAACGAGAGAAAGATCGTCTGGTCGCGTTGGCAATATCGATTCGCGAGGGTGGCTCGCGATGGCAACGACCCTGCCGATGTCTCGTCACTCGATTCGCGTCGCGTTTTGCGAGCGTCGCCGCTGTCGAAAAATTCGCATATTTCTCTCGGGCTTATCGACACCGCCCGGTCCCGACCCGACGACACCCGAGTGCGCGGGGCACACCTCGATTCCTTCCTTTCTTCGTTCACCCCTGTGTCTCGGAACAGACGAACGAGAGATATAAACGCGATGACACAACGTCACAGAGGAGGAGGAGGAGGAGCAGGGCAATAAGGAGGTGACGCGAGGACGAGGAGGAGGCTCGTTAAAGATCGAATGTACCGCCTGGTTTATCATTAGGACGCGCGATCGTGCACCACCACTCGCACTTACCTTGGCATCCTCGCCGTTAAACGAGGACGACGACAACGACGATGAGAAACGGGGTGAGAGACAGGAGCGGGCGATCCGTATCCGTGGCGCGCGCGCGTAAGGACGTGCACACGACTCGGCCCGTGTGCAGCACTAGGACGCCATGTCAGCAAGTCGAGGCGCGGACGGACTCTCTCGGGGCAGATACGTACGCGCGGCCGAGCGGCGTACGTACATACACACGTATACGCCGCGAGCACACGCACACACGCGTCGGGGGCCGTGCGCGAAAGCGAGACGGAAGGCGCACGCACACCACGCCGCTGACCAACCCGCGCGAGCCGCGCCGGGGAATTTCTGCTGCGCCACCGAACGGCCGTCACGGAACCTCGCCTACGCCCGCCTAGCCAACCAGCCACTCCAGCCAGCCACAAGCCAGCCAGCTAGCTAGCTAGTCACGGACGTGTCTTCCACTCGCAGTACCCTTCACCGTCGTCGCGGTGTGCCGCACCACACCGCGAGGAGACGTAGGCAGCAGCAGCAGCAGCGGTTGCGAGCGCGCGACACACACCCGCCCGTACGAACGAGCGTACGAATGTACGTTCGCTTCGCTTGCTCGCTCGTTCGCTCGCGCGCGCGCCCTCGTTCAACCGAACGAACCACCGACGTGCCACCGACGATGACCGAGTCGAGTCGAGCCGAACCGAGTCTCCGACTCTCCGCTCCGAAGTCGAGGAGTCGGCCGCGCGCGCTTCGGAGCCTCCCGCAAGAGCGCAAACTTCTACCACCACCGCCACCTAGAGAGACGCGACGCGACGCAACACGACGGAACGAAACGAAGCCGCGAAGCTTCCCCCGCTCCCCCCTCCCTCTCCCCCACTAAACCCTCTCTCGCGCTCTCTACCCTAGCGAGCCTCTCGCTCGTCCGCTCGCTCCCCCACCCCCGCACCCTATCGCTCGCGCTGTCCTCTTCGCTCTCACTCGCCTACTCGTTCTCCTTCTCGTAACGACGGCGTCTGTCACTCGTTCACTCGCTCTCTCTCTCTCTCTCTCTCTCTCTCTCCGTCGCGAATATCAAACTCCCTCCTCTCTCCTCGCTTCACCCTCTCCATACGTTGCTTCTTCCTCGCGTTAGCCCCCACAAGGAACGAACGACTCTCTCTCGTTTCCTCTCGCATTCTTATTGCACGCCGCGTTTCGTCCTCGTTCCACCCGTGAATCGCATCTCGCTCCTCCGTCCGTTCTACTTTGGCCCTCACCCTCGATCACCCTCGAAAAAGGGCACTTGCTTTCGCCCCTTTGTTCTCACGCTCTCAGATTCGGAGAGACCGTCCCCCGCTCGCCCGCACCCAGGACGCCCCTTTATCGCGGCCTTTCTTTTTTTGACGCCCGCACCCTCCTCCCCTTGCTCTCCTCCGTGTTTCGATTCTCAAATTAACGTATACTCCTCGATGATTCATCGAAAATCATAAAGAATAGGCAAATCGTGCGCAGAAAATATTAACCGTCGCTCGAACGGTATTATCGTTGAAACTTTGAGCGGGGCGAGTTTCCTAGACTATCATCCTTCGACCTTGAAATCGACTCCCGTGTCAAACTATCGCGTCAAGTAGACTCAGTTACCGAGAAACTTCATCCTCCGTCGCGAAAGTGCTGACCATTTCGGGTGAGTATCGGGCGAGGGTCAAGGCGGAGGACGAGAGAGAAACGGAGACCAAAGTCCTTTCCTGCGTGGTTGAGGAGGGTGGGGATGGACCGGCCACGAACGTCGCGGGGATGCACGTGGAGAGGGATGCGACTCCCCCGCCTCTAGTTCCCCCCCCGGCCGAGGGACAGGAAATTCGCGAGCGCGGAACGCCAACGACGAGGGAGGGAAGGGAGGGAGAAGGGAAGGTGTGCGCGGTGGTGTCGTCGTCGCGGGTTAGTAGCGAAGCGCGATTCGCGCGCCTGCGCACTTTTTTTCCGCCATGCGGCGGCGGCAGCGACGGCGAATCTCGCGTCCATCTCTCTCTTCTCTCCCTCTCTCTCTCTCTAGCTGTCCGTCGCAACCGCCGCCACTGCCACGAGGTCGCTTCGCAACCGAACCTCAAGTTATGCGCCAACCTACCCGACCACTGTTGCGTATCCGGCAGCAGCAAGTCTCTCTGCCAGTGAAGTTGCCCGCTGGTGATACTCCCTCGCTCCCGATGTTTCTCCTCATCCGTCTGAATCTCGCGTGGCTGCCAATCCGAGTAACCCCGGCGAGTAGTCTCCGCGACGGGCAGGATTGCTACGCTGGCAACAGGATTGCCGCGACACGTTCACCCCGACACGCGTGCCTCGCGTCGCAAATGCGCTGGCGTCGTCGCCACGATTTCGTGTCGTCCGCGCTCCGCGTCTTTGCCTTTCTCTCGCTCTTTCTCCTTCTCCCTTGCCCTCCTTCTTATCTCCTTCGTTCTGCCCCCCTCTACCCCCCCTGGCAGTTGCGTTTAACGGGATGTCCGCGCAGTTTCGCGCGACCAGACGAATGCAAAGGGGAGCTCTGACGCGATTTATTCGCATGCACATGCAATGTATTCATATATTTGTATTTTTTTGCAGCATGCCCGAGGAGGGTTGCTCCTCCCCCCTCTTCTCGCGTACACTTCTCAAGTGAGTGCGAACGCGCGATGAAACGGCAGGATCCTCGCAAGATCTTTTCGGTCGACTGATAAAAAAGGCACCGAGGAGGCCGCCTTGTCGCGATGGACGCGAGAGTGGCGTATAGTCAGACAAAAAAAAAGTGGCTGGAAGGGGAAGCTGTGGAGAGAGACTCTCGGGGCAGCGGCGGTAATGGTGGTAGCGACGGCGGCGGCGGCGGCGGCGGCGGCGGTGGCGGCGGTGGTAATATCGTGGAACGGAGGGGCTCGGGGGCGTGAAGGAACAACGTAGACGGCGTGGGCCGGGGTGAAGGGGAGTCACCACCGCCTTCGCGCCACTGTCGCGTTTGACTCTCACGACTACCGTTGCTGATCGTCTAGCGTCCTTGGCTCCGCTCTAGCGAGAGACTCTAGCTAGTTCTAGCTCGGAGCGTGCGCGCTCATTCGCTCGCTCCTCGAGAAACTCGGGCTCTCCTACCATTCTTTCGTTGCGCCCACGGCCAGGGCTGTATCGCTCAGGGCTGCTTTGCCTTTCCCCCCCTTCTTTCAGTCTGATCCCTTCCCAGTTATCTACACTCTGTCTCTCTCTTTTTCTTCATCTCTTTCTCTCTCCGTTTAATGTTTCTTCTGTTGCAAGAGAGCTCACTACGTTTTGCTTGGTTGTTATGATTATTTTCCTTAAGGGTTAATGTTTCAATAATATTTCAATTTAATTTAATTTTTCCTGTACAAAATACTTTTTTTTTTCTATGTACATATGTATATACAACGAAGAATAATAATGACGAATGAAAGAGAGAACGTGATACTTTTTACTGTACACTTTGGCAACCCTATCCGGCAACCTTCGCCTCCCCCCCTTCCCTGCCAGTACTTCGCTGGAATTCTGGCCCTGGCACGTCTAGGAAGCTTTAGAAACCTCGGTGAGAGTAGAAGGAACACACTTAGAGAAGGCGAGCAAGACGAAGGGAGGGAAGGGAAGTGACAGCAATGGCGTCATTGCTTGCGCGCGCGAAGGCGGAGGAGGGAGAGAGGGCTGTCTTCGCGTTACCACGGGGTGGAGGGCCGCCGCGGAACCGGAGGGGGAGAGGGGGAAGACAGAGAGGGATCCAAGGAGTACTACACGTGTCGCTGTTGCGCGGGGTGTTGACCCCAAATAGCTTTTTTAACGTGACGTAACCGCGAAAGGGTTGAGAAACGGCCGTGGCGACTGCCGGCCGATACGACGACGCGACTTCGCCTCGAACTCGGAAGAAAGAGAAAGAGCGAGGGAGAAGGAGGAGAGCCAAGCCTTCTCTTACGTCTTTGCCGGGCCTTGTCTTCTTGCCTTGCCTTTTGCCTGGGCTCCTTGCCTTCCAGCGCGACTCCCCGTTATACGTGCGCCAACGGAATGATCCTTTCGTACTTAAAAACGTTGCCTCCGCGCGTTCTGACCGACCGACCGTGTTCGGCCGGTTTTTCTGGAGGGTAAAACAATATAATTGTTCATCCATAATAAGTATGCAAAACATATCTTATGTCTCTCTCTCTTCCGAGTATAAGAAAAAGTATGGGAAATTTTATTCAAAATTTGCCACCTCTCGTTTGTACCTGTGTCATATCTTGAGACGTTTTTTAATGATTCTTTATTTTTAACGATTTAAAATGACTCTCGTTAAAATAGCACAGAAAAAACTGCGACACAGTCACAACATCTAGATAGTATCTCTGACAATATTTTTATGTCACTTTCTTGAAGAATCAGACGTAGTGGCAAACACGAGGGCTGTCGAGTATTATCACGAGCCATTTAATTAAAGTGTCGCATTCATCCGGAAACAAGCGGCGCATTAGCGCAAGCCTGCGAATTTGCATTTATTATTCGTAAATCAAGATTAGAATCGGTGGTTGAGGTGGGGCCCTGGTGATCGGGTCGTCGAGGGTAGCGTACCTCGTGACAAACGCACGATTACAACAGTGTTCGAATACATTTCCGGAAAATTAACGAGCCGTGGCGATGCGCCAAAGTACGCAAGCGAACGTGAAATGAAAGAGAGAGAGAGAGAGAGAGAGAGAGAGAGAGAATAAACTACATTCTCACGAAAAATCTAAATATGTAAATATATCCCGAACAAAATTTATTTAACGCAATCTAGCATAAAAATTAAAATCTACAATTATGCATAAAAAAAAGTATTTTGCTATCACAACGAATTTTATGCTGCTGTAGCAAAATCTATTAGTTATTAGCAATGAAAGTTTTACCGCACAAACGCGGTTTTTTAAAGAATTGTAAAATACGTATGTCTAACAAATTTGGATTTGTCTCTTTGATAAATATTTAGAAATTTTATTTCTAACGAAATTATATTATGGCATATTGAAAAATTTTAATCAATTTGTGATAATTGTGTAACATTTGCACAATGTACTTATCGGAATAAAAATCAAATGTGTAGGAGGCATATAAATATGTAAAACATTAAAAAAAAAAATTAAAATATATCGAAGCAAAGCCTTTTTCTCATGCCATAAAATTTTTGTTTCGCAACAAGAAGCTCGGACGTCACTGTTTGGATTTCCGACTTCGAGAGGAGAACTTGATTTGTGAAAATGATATCAATCGTTGTAACGGAGAGGGAAGGAGATGAGAGCTAGTAGGAGGGGGAGGATACATGAGATGAGACTAGTAGGGGGAACGGGTTGGTATTAATGTTAAATGTTAATGCGTCGCGCAACCGCGTGCCGCCGGCAACGAGCTAACGGGTGGCGTCCTATATATCGAATGTCTTCTCTCCGTCTTCCTCCTCAATGGTCCTAATTAGTGTACACATAAGGTTCGTGTGTTACGACACGCCGCCAGTGCCGTTCGTTCCAACTGGGAACCATATGCGATCGGAGAGGGGAGGGGGGGTTAAGTGTCGTCTTAACCTCTTTACTGTGCCGTGTTTGAATTCTCATCGGATCGACCAGCGATCCAATGGCAATCTTCTTCACGGCGCCGAGTGTCAATGACACCGATCATGCAAGGCAATTAAACACGGAGATCTGCATATCGGAAGTCGTACGCAGCCTCCTTTTAAAAGCCATCACGCGTAAAAAGAGAATTCTAATCGTAACCGTAAGCCGGTCGCGATTAAAAGTGCGATCTCACGTGTTTTGGAATGATCATGTTTAGGTCAACGTGCTCATGGTCTTTCGATTACGACTGTTTTTACGTATGACGGACGAATTATATCTTAAGGTCGATTTTGATCAATTTTCGATTACGTTGATTGACGATTAATTCAACTGGCAGAATTGCTTCGAGCAAAATTTCTAACTGCACGATTCACTGTCCTTAATCTTTTCTCTTTTTTTTTCACAAAAAAATTAAAATTTATTGGATATTGCTTAATTATCAATACACATTAAATAAAACTTTATGATAGTAGCATAAAGTTGCGTCTACTCTCTACGGCAATTATTTAAGTACAAATCTACCCTGAGCATATCTGATTGTTAAATGATCACCATTTCTTAGAAAATAAACCACCGAGAATACCTTTGTCAATAGAATCATTTTGAAGTATTCATGAGTGTGAATCATACGAAGCCTCTTCAGTCATGAAGGCTCAACTCGAGATAGACTATCTAATAAGTTAAACACCGATTAAATTAAACGAACGTTAGTCACTCTAAATCATCGATGTCAAAGTTACCTTAAATAATCGCTCTGATAATATTTGTATTCCTTCGTCTAATCGGAGTGACTGCCTCCTCCCTTTCGAATTCTATAACTTCAGACGTGTCCGTGAAACGTGTTTGTAGTTTCAAATAGCTATATCGGAAAATTCCGCTTCACTCCCCGATTATTTTCATCGAGGTGCCGATACCCCCCGGTCGAAACAAAAACTCCTTCGTCGAATGCATTCGGCTCGGATGAATCATCAGGCGAGGATCATCAAGTGCGAACCGTGTAAATTCGCCTTGACGCCACAGACGCGCGACTATCTTATCGAGCTCGGCTACACCCCGAGGAGGCGTGAATGATATTTTTTTTTTTTTTTTTTCAGCTGGCTGGTAGCAACCACGACGCGGTGCGAGCAACCACGACGCGGCCCTTCTAAGGTCAACATAGGGTTTTGAGGTCACGGCGAATGGAAAGGACCAGAGAGAGAGAGAGAGAAAGAGAGATACCAGCTCCCGCCGAGTTTCCCGGCCTTCCAATGATTCGAGAGCGAGGCTGCGTGCGTTGCGCGCTTCATATGCCAGATATCCTTATCCGTATACCATCGTGACCGCAAAGGATATTCTGAGAAACCGCGAGTGCAGAAGGAAACGACGCGTCGGTTCTCCTTTCATTTTGTCTCGCTCGTTCCTGCGGATCACGCAATCGTCACTGGACGCGATCGTCGCGGATGACTCATTTCGAATTAAAAAAAAAAAAAAAAAAGAAAACAGCCGCGAAAAGGTTCCCACAGAGAAGTGTCAATGGACACGCGTACCCCTTATTTCGTTAATTGAACCGATAGCGATAAGGAAATGGCAAAAATGAATAAATGCTATTAATATACGTTTCTATCTTTGAAAATATAATTATACATGTAGTCCCATTAAAGTGTCATCTCTCGCTACCCTAACTTAGCGGCTTACAACGAAAATCTCTGGTTCGTTCCGTACACGTGCGCGATCGTCGGGGCGCGGGATGGAGAGATCGGTGGACGAAGCGGCGGGAAACTCTCTCTCTTTCTCTCTCTCGGGAAAGTCTCTCGTGGAAGATCCCCGCTTACGGCTCTTCCATAAAAAGCGAGCAAGCGCCGCGTCGAGAAAGAGGGAGAAAGAGAGAGAGAGAGAGAGAGAGAGAGAGAGAGAGAAGGAATAAAAGAGAGAGTGCAAGAGAGCGAGAGAGAGACAGAGAACGCGCGCGCGGAGGCGAGTAACGGCGTGCATACCTCGCGTCGCGAGTATACGCGCGATAGCGAGGAAGGGGATGACTCTCCGAAGGGACATTGCTCCCTGGCCTGGCCTGCCCTGCTCTGCTCTGCTCGGGCTCCGCTCCGCTCCGCTCTGCGCGCCGCCGTTCCGTGTCCAGCTCAGGATCCACGCCCGTGGCTGCTCCCCGGCCTTGCACGCGCTCGTCGTCGTCCTGCGCTCTCACGGGCCCTCGTCGAGCGTAACACCGCCGCCGGCGGCGCGAGTCCTTCCGGCGAAAACGCGAAAAAGGACGTCGGACGTCGACGCGCCGCCCCGCGCCGCGCCGCGCGCGCGTGAAACACGTGGCGTCGGCGCGATTGAAATCGAGAATAATAAGTCGAGGCCGCTTCCTCGTGGCCGGAACATCTTCATTTGAATTAGAATGACTTTTTTTTTCCCCCACGTCGTATCATTAACCTAAAAATTATTCTATTCGTTTCGGAAGTAGCAGAGTGCCCTTTCTGTGTCGCGATACCGCTCTCCAACGTTCGTCAAAGCCGGGCTGAACGACGACCGTAAGTCGTTTCTGGAACGCTCTGTACCCGCTTCGCTACCTCGTCTTGCGTGTATTCTATTCTCGCTATTTGTACCCGTATCCCGCCCCCTTCTGCGAGAGGGCCTACATACTCGGCGCACGCTATCAACCCGCCGAGAGAGGCCGCAGGATATTCGAAATTAACTCCGCGGCCGAAAATAAACAGTTACGAAGAAGAGCCGCCCGTTGATGCCGCCGTCGCCACCCCAACAGGTGGTTACGCCGTATTCTCCCTCTGGTCTGAAGATAAAACTTTCCAACCCTTCTTTATTCTCCCTCTCTATCTCTTTCTCCTTCTCTTATACCACCCGGACTTTCTATCCTCTCGAGCTGCCTTTTAACTCTCTTTCCCGCCCCCTTGTCCCTCTTCCGTTCGGCGTACGTAACCGATCGTATCCTTATTGCTTATCTCCGAAGGGCCAATCGCACCCGACGGCGATCATACGTTTTAGAGTGTTCCAACGAGGCTCGTCTCTTTTTTACTGATACCATCTACTGACATCTGAATTCTTACGCGTAACGGAATATTTTTAAGTCCCCTCTTATAGAGGGCAAAAGGCCAGTTAAAAAAATTACTGTCGGCTTGTAGTTGCTAGGGAAGAGTAAACCCTTTCTTGTGAGAAATTTCCGGTATAATCAGAAACTTTTAATGATGCCTAGGAGTAGGCTATCGTAAGGCTATACCTTCTTCGATAAACTTTTCGTATTAGATGCTTTTGGATTCACACATATGATACGCATAATGTATCTACTTATCCTTCTTACTCACCGAATGGTAAACGAGGATAAGTAATGCGAACGAAGAGGAAGAGGCATCGAGCTGGGGTTAATCGTTAACTCAGACCATCGTGGCGGCTCTATCGGCTCTAACCCCGGCTCTAACACAGCACAACCTGGGGGCGCCCTTATGTCCAGACGTCGGCGGCGGCGTCGGGGAGGCGAGCGCGAACGAACGCGATACCCCCACCCTCTCGTCGAGGGGTCGTTGATCCCCCAAGGACAACGACCTTGCGTCTGCGGCAGCGGCAACCGTTCGAACGGTTCTGAGTTCCCGGATTCCTCGATTACCAATATCTTTCACTCCTCGCTTCCCTCGTTCACCTCTCCCCCTCCACCCCCTCTGCCTCCCCTCGACCCCCTCGCACCACGCTCCTTGCCTCCCCGCGGTTCCTCTGCCACCTCCTTTTCCGCCAACGTCTCCTTTCATTCTCCTTTCCATTTTCTCTTGCGTGGCGCGAGCCCCACGAGCGAGCGCACTTTTTTTTTCCTATCGAGAACTATCAATGGACGACACCGCGCTGACTGCGATCGGTGGAGGACGCACCACGTAGGCGGTATCTCTCAAGCATTAACCCCGTCGTAGATTCTAAGAGCGTTCCGGATATTCCTGGATATCCGTCATCAGGCTTATTTTTAAGATAATTTTCCCCTTCGGTTCTCAACAGTTATTAATTGCCAGTGAACTGCATTTTAAGTAAAATTTACATGTAAACATTACATTTATTAATTCCTGAGATTTCTCGGAGATAATGTAATTCATCCAATTTATGCTGTATGTGGGTGTGTGTGTGTGTGTTGAATTATTAATTTTCATCTCCCTCATTTGCACAATCTGATAAAATGGACAATTCATTTCGAAAATTAATTGAAACAAAGTTAAATATTCAACGCTTATAAATTTTTAACTTTCTACACTTTTTATTCCGTTGATATCTGAACTCTGCGTTTTTTTATGTTAAACAGAAAATTTCATCTGCAATTTTACGTAAGGTTGAAGACCGGGTATTACATATATATCGGCGGCACTTCTTCTCGGCATATATCGCGCTCGCGGCCAAATGGCAGTCTTATGGATTTACGAGCAAGCGAGCGGCTTTCAAAATCGTAGGAGATGAAAAATTCATGCATGTCGACATCGATATGCATGACTCGACCCCGACCCGCATAGCCTTCCCTTCCTTCTCTCCCCGTCTCCTCCCTCTAACGCGATAGTCGTGTACACGCTTGTAAATATCCCTCGTAAGCTCACCGATCCCGAAGTGACGTGTAGGAAAATTTCTACTTCCGATTAGCTTTGAAATTTTTACGTCAAGGTGAAAATTTGCAATTATGGTATCGCTGAAATATCGTATAACACGTGTCTGGATATCCAAATCGCGAGAACAATCTGAAAAAGAAAAACATCAAAAGAAATAGCCGTTTACATTACGAAATTATTACGTGACATTATTCCCGAAAGGGTCTCTCTCTCTCTCCCTCTCTCCCTCTTCCAGCGAAGCCACAGCAAGGTTCGCGATCGTAAAGATTCCCCTCTTCCTCGAGGCAACGATTCAGTGAAGATCGGCCGCTGTATACCTGACGTGATAAAACGACTCCTAGTTTCCTAAGTGGGTGGACGGGTGGGTGGTCAAGTGCGCACGCTGTAGCACACGCGTACACACACGCGCGCGCTCGCGATGCATATGTGTGCTCATACGTGCGTACTTATTACGCGCACACACGGCAGCACGTATACATATCTGCACGTGTACCAGCGAGCGAGCGAGCGAGCGAGCGAGCGTTGGCGTGCGGGCGCGCGAGTCGGCGCGATGGGGAGAAGGGGGATCTCACACGGGTGACGTAATCCTGACGAAGGGAAGGAACAACATCAGCGTTGACCTACTAAAGAGCCGACTTTTTCTCGCACGCGTTCCTCCGAGCGCCCTGCCTTTTTGGTATTTCGAAAGGCCCGGGTCGCGTTGACTTTTCAACCGCGGGGCCGCTCGTGAACAAGAGTTTGATAAAAAAAAAAAAAAAAGGAGGGAGAGGGAAAAAGAATACCGCGTACGCCACTCGTGGCCTCGGCAACGCAACGTTGGTTCCGTATTCTTCCCATTGTTCTGAAACGCATTAGTCCTGGAGTGAAGTCATTCCTCGGAAATACGTGTCATTGTCTACCACCGTCAACGTGATATCGCTCTGCTACGATTGCTCTGTCAATAATAACAAATGAGAAGTCGAACAGTCGAATGATTCGCTCGGTGAACGTTGGACCACTTAACCCGACGAAACAATCGGGGGGGGGGGGGGGGGGGGAGGAAATGAAAAATACCGTGCCTGATACAGCACGGTCACGTACGTAGTACGTATCTCTGAAAAGAGCTTCGCATTTTGTTCGGGCGAACAAACAGCCGGGGCCGTGCGACAAGTGCTCGTGGCGCTGAAATACCGAAGTAGGTCCTACAGGTTTCTCTTCATGGACCACCCTACCGTCACGCTGTGGTGACTTTTGACGCGTGAATACGCCCTTTGTTCATGTTTCCCCTCCTCCACCACCTCCCCCTCCCCTTCCTCTTTCATTCCTCTTCCTTTTCCCCGCGCCGTCTCTCCCTTTCATCCCTCTGCATTGGATCGTCGGGTCGCCAGGTAGACAGCAGGTAACGCAGTCCATTCTACCTTGATTCAAAGAGAACGACCCGCCATGCATAGGAAATAACAAGATCATAGAATTATCTCGATTAATCCCTTCATCTCCGCGAGACCGAGTAACAGTACTTGTAAAATCACATTATTATAGTATGAAATAAATAAAATTGCCACACACGCGCGCGCGCGACGAGAAGTACGAGACTTTATTTATAAGTTCTAAGAATGTCAACTACGTAAAAACGTCGCATCGGTAAGCTGGATAAATTTTTTGTTGGATTTTATATTCTCATGAGAACTCTGAAAAAGTTGCATTACGAAAATTGCTAAGTTTACCGTGCTCCCGAGCCTGAGAGCTTTTAGGCAAAACGGAATGTACGGGGGCTACGAGGTTCCTGGCAAATCGCATCTGCGCGAATTTGCCGAAGCACGCGGTCATTATTCGCTATCCGGTTTGCTATTCAGTCCGTCGCGAAACGAGCTCGCCCAGCTTCCCTCCCGGTTTCGGACCAGTCAAACGCCTCCCGCTGGCTACGGCCCCGTGTTCGGGGTAGTTGCAACAGGTTGCCGCAGCTGTGCCTCTATGGCATTTCCCTTGATTCACCGAATAATGTGCGGAACCCCGTAATCACGTGGATCACTCTCTTTAAAAGGAAAAGGAAGACAGATGAAGTCGAAATCCAACTTGGATCTTTAATCGTGTATTTTTCACGTAAGACAGACACTCGGTTAATTTTCTTTACAGTAGCAAGATATTTTATTCGATAAAGGTTTAATAATATTCGCATACATTACAATTACACGCAAGCGTGATTTAAAAGTAAATAAATCATATTTGATAAATTTGAAATAAATTTTTTTAAATATTACCGTTTTCTCTCGGGAAAATGCAACGAATGTACGTGAAATCCTTTGGAAAACAGAAGATACGATAAGAAGTGGAAAAATATGGATTTTGTCGTCCGATAATAAGGCGACATGGAGACGAGCACTTATCTCTCTATCATCATTCTTAACGCCCCTTTAAATAAAAGTGTGAGTTTCTCGATGCCACATCATCTTTGACATGGCGCGCTTAGATAGGATTAAAGCGTATGAAGAATTTGACATGTCTTGGCGTAATCAGAGGAACTTAATCTGAGAATCGTAATCACATATCAAACATTTTTTTATGTTCAATAGCCATAAAACGCAATCGTATTTTCGAATTTAGTAGCGTATAACGTATGCATCCCACGATGCGCAACGGGAGTTAATAGCTTGTGGGCCCGAACAAAAACTTGTATAAGAATACCGCGCATTTTCTTTCCCCTGTTCCTTTCCGTTCACGAAGAAGTTCGAATACCGGAGATAATACCACGAGCAAGGTGCAACCCCATGCTCGAAGTGCCCGTAAAACCGAGAGGACGAGACACGCGGCGGACGTTGTCTGACGTAATGTAGTGTGGGAGCGTCGTAAGGGTCAATGTCCTCCTTCCCGGCGATCATTGTTTGTTCCCCGACAACCCTGTCCGGATGGGGGCACAATCGCCCCCTCGAAAGTCAACTGTCCTCTTCGAAGGAGGAGCTTTAATGGCCGTCTACTGTGCGATTTAAATCCGAGTAATAGAAGAAAAGGGAGCAAGGGAGGATATTACATAGAGATAAACGAAGAATAATGATTAAAATGAAGGTTCTTTGATGTAATTACAATAGTAAGAGGGAATAGCTAATGGTAGGATGAACGCAGTTGGTATGCAATTAGTTGCCAACAATTGCTCTTGAACTCCTTATTAGTGGTCTTGAACCTTTCTTGAACCACAAAGAATATTAAATTGACCAGCGATATTAAAGGGTTAAAGATATAAGAGGTTGATTAAAGAGCCGAGGAATTGAAGGAATTAGAAAGTTTCGAAATGTATGTTACTGCGTCGTGACTAGGGATAGATGTACAATGAAAAATAGAAGAAGGGTTAACGATGATCATTTCAAAAACGTATTGAATTACTTTATTTTTTAAGGATATGATACCCCGAGGAAGAGTACCCCAACATCGCGCGAGATCTTTGAGAATTTCGTCGAACCCCATTCCACGCGGCAAGGATCGAAGACGGACTGAGCTCTCTCGGGTGATACCGTTAAACTGACTTCCGTCTGCCCACCTACCTACCTACCTACCTACTTTCGTCCTCGTATATCGTCAAGAAGAGAGGAAGAGAGAGAGAGAGAGAGAGAGAGAGAGAGGCAGAGGAAGAGAGAAACGAGCAAGAGAAGCGAGATACAGAGAATAACTCTGGGTATTCGAAAAATGAGGAAGAGAACGAAGAACGGTCGAGGAAGACGATGTTTTTTTTTACCCGAAAATGATCAGATAGGGTGCCGCTTTTACGATAATAAAGTATCGGCCTCACCATTAAAGTATCATTCTTCTCTTCGTCTCGGATCATTTGAAAATGTTTTAATTTCTTTCAATGAGACAGTCTTAAATTTCAATACAAAAAAAGTGACGAGCTTTGGTAAATCCCCGCGATACCGACGTACGAATTCTTCGATCTTTTGTTATATCAACTTTCAACCCAGCTAGAAATATAAAGAAATTAGAGTCTCGCGGGACCAAGGATGAATCTAATTGGGGATATAACGTTCCGTTAACTGTAGAGAAACAAGATCAATTTGGGAGATTTAATCTACTGGTATATATTCTTCGAGTTTCAACCAGCGCAAAGAAGGAGAAAGAGGAAAGAGAGAGAGAGAGAGAGAGAGAGAGAGGTTGCGAGAGTCGTACATGTGGAACGGGTCACACCCTCCGGGTCGCATTATTGCCGAGCTCTGTATGTACACGTACGCACGTGACTCGCGTCCAGGGTCGGCACAAGTGGGTTGCTCTCGCTCGCTCGCTCGCTCGGTCGTTACTGTCGTCCTCGTCGTGAGTACCCCCTGGCTCGTTCAACGACCCCGACGACGCACGGAGGCAATGTATGTAACGCAACTCTCAGCACTCGTCTCGGTATGGCATGGCGTGGCATGGTGTGGCACGGCACGGCACGTGACGTACCCAGGATTGGGCCTTACCGGCAACGGTAAATAAGGAGCAACGCAGGACCCTCAGTCCTTTCGCCGAGCCTTTCTCCAACGCGACCCGCGCGCGTGACGATCCAAAGGAATCAATCATCCCATTGTCGACGCCTTTGAAATCGGAGCAGCAGCGCGGCGCGTGGTGGAAAAAGTCTTCCCCGCCGCGGGCGTGAAAAGCGACCCCGAGATCAACGTGGATAAAACCCCCCCTCCCCGATCGCGTTCTCCGCGTACCGTTGTTTATCGGCTTTATTCGAGTAAATCCCGTTATTCGTGCGGAACGACAATCGTTTAAAAAAAAAAGTCCCGTAAAAAGCGTTATTCCGTTGTTCTCCGTCCTAGAATGAATTCGCTCGGAATACGTTCTCTCATCGAGCGATTGATTCTTAACTACCTAATGAATCTAAATAATTCATTTACATCTGACCGCTCCACGATCAAGGTTATAATTGTTGAACCTAGGCATCGAAGAGAAAAAGTGCTGCGAGCTTTCGGCAATCGACTGTTTCGCTCGTAGCTGCTGCTGCTGCTGCCTTTCAGTTTCTCAAGCCTTGCGTAAGTTACGCGTATGTGCACGTCTCCTTCGTCTGATTATCGCGATTCCCGTTTCCTCCTTCCACGCGTCGATCGCCACGGGATTCGCCAGCGGCGCCTCGGCGTCGTGCAGACAATTATTGTGCATGTGAACGAGGTGGCATTGCGCGCACGTGGGACAAACGGAGATCAAAGGTCGCAAGTGACAGGAAGCGGTATTGTGCGCCGGATGTCGTAACTTCCGAGTCCTTTGGCCCCGGACGTGTCCCGCCCCGCGTGTACACATGCGTGCCGCGCACTCCGTCGTCTCGGTCGACCTGGATCCCGGCGGATTTGTGTACACTTTCGATTAGGAATTTTTCAACATCACATTGAACCGAGCGGCGCCGAAACGCTGGACGAAATGCGGCGCGCCGAATTCTTTGGCGTGATAAAGAGTATTTAATCTCATCAGCCCCTCGAGGGCGATCAACTCGCTTGACCTTAATTTTTAAGTGTACGCGGGAGACGCTTCAAAAGAGTATCGATCGATCCCGTTCCTCAACTTAAAAATCGCGGCTAAAGAAATTGACTTGAAAAGAAAAAAAAAAGAAAGAAAGATGAGAGTGCCGGATCATCCGAGCGAGAGAGATCCCTCGAGTCGAAGATCGGGCTCGAAGTCGGGAACGGTTGTTCACGAGTGATGCGCAAGTAGCGAGCGCGCCCCAACGCGCCCTCCTCGAGCGAGAGGGCGGCAGAGAAAGGAAGAGATAGGCGGGCGAGGGAGGGGAAGCGGCAAAACGGTCAAAGGATAGACAGATAGGTGCGGAAAGAGGAGAAAAGAGAGGAGGCAATGATAAAACGGGAGGGACCGGCAGAAGAAATCATAGGAATGAGGAAGAGAAAGATAGAACGATGGAGGAGGGGAGGGGAGGAAGGAGGGCAACGAGAGAGAAAGAGAGATGGAAGAAAGAGAGAAAGGAGAGAAGAGGCGCAACGAGAACGAGATGAAGAGACGAAGAGTCAAAGAGCGGGACAGAGAGAAAGTCGCACGACGAAAGGAGAGAGAGAGAGAGAGAGAGAGAGAGAGAAAGAGAGAGAGAAAAGATAGAGCGATGGAGGGGGGAGGGAGGCAAGAAGGAGAAAGGGAGGGTATGGTCGTTGTGAGCTCCTTACAGTGCATTGCCTTTACGAACCCCCCGAGTCCCGTCACACCCCGTGCCTTCCCTCCCTCCACCCTTCCTCCTATCTCTCTCCCTCGACAAATCGCGCACGACGTGCCTCTCATGAAGAGATCCACGAAACCAGCTTCGCCGTCGAGCGATTCGGGTCGTCGAGACTCATCGAGGGGGCGGGGGGGGAAAAGGGAGCGGGAGGGGTGAGAGGAAGGGTTCAGGGAAGTCACACGCACACATTTCGCGTGTCGACGACGGGGTGCCGGCGTACCCCGTTTGTCTTCGTGTGTCGACGGACGGTGGCGAAATCGTCCTGCTCTCGACGTCGTTCTCGTCTCGTCTCTCCCGGTCGGTGAATCTAGCGAAGCTCCTCTCACCGCTGGTCGACATTTCGAGGGTTACGGGGTTATCGGTTCGGTCAGGCGAGGAAATCGGAAAGAAAGTCACGCGAGAGAGAGAGAGAGAGAAAGGAAGAGAGAGAGAGAAGGAGGGAGGGAGGGAGGAGATCGCCACGGGATTGTGGCCTCATAATCTCTCGGTCCAAATAAGCCCGAAGACATTTGTATCACGCATTGAGAACGACTCGATTCTTCGTTTCTCGATTCGCGAGGCTCCATCTCTAGTTCGATGACGGACTCTTTTGGTACCGTGATATACATCTTCCAGCGGAAGAGGTAAACATCAACGGTACCACGAATTCCCTTCGTTTTCGATTCGTTGCGATTAGTTTCCCTCCCCTCCCTCCTCCCCCTTTTCCTCGACACACTTGCCTCGCGGCAGTGAGTACAGAAACCGGGGCTCGATCTCTCGCGCGGCGACGCGTCTCGACAAAGCGCCCCGCGCGTCTAAAATAGGCGCGCTAACGCGCGCAGGGACTTTCGAAACAGCCACGTTTCACATGCCGCGCGGCCGCCCGCTCTCGCCTCCGCGCCGGGAGGGAGACTCGGATGTGGCCTCGCTCTGCGCACCCTCCCCCCCTCCCTCTCGTCCATCCCGCCCCATAGCCTCCCCTCTTAACCCTTACGTCCCGCGCGCTCGCTTGCTTGCTCGCCCGTTCGCTCGCTCGCTCGCTCGCTCGCTCACCCGCCCGCGCGCGCGAACCATGTCGCGACAAATACGTCGCTTCCTCGTCGCGTCGACGCGTTTGATAACGTCGCGCGGCGTATTTACCTGTTCTGTTTCCTGGCGCGTTTCACGATAGGCGGCGACCACGCGACGCGCGGTTGAGGTCTATTTGGAAATGAGGGATCGACGGGACGACGACGACGACGACGGGGAGAGAATAAGCGACGGGAAAGAGAGGGACGGAGGGGCAGGGAGAGGGCGGGCGCGCGCGGGGAAGTCTCGTAATAGAAACTCGGGAGTCATTCGTGCTATTTATAGACCTTTTCGAGGCCTTTTCGATAAGGGAAGATCTCTCAGGCGCGCTTATAATGAATGGCGGTTGACGGGACGGGATTGTGTGGTGGTGTCTCGCGTTGCGCAGGTGTGAACGACCTGATCTAACTAGGAGAGCCGGAGAGTTTTGCTCCTCATCGTGGATAGCGGTGGCCGCCTACTTTCGAGTACTCTTGCCTCTTTGGGGGCAACCACCTTGTTGTCCTGCCGCCACGCTCCCTCCCTTCCCGCCCCTGCGTCCTAAATTCCGCGTTTTATGGGATTAACGCGGGAGAGAGATATCGCAATTCGTATCGCGATGCCCACGTCCGGTCTACGTCGACGAGAGAGCTAGCGAAGACGTGGCGTCAAACTAGGCGCAGTCAAAGTTTGGCGGAAAATAGCGGAGCAGATGAGCAATACGGAGCAACTCCAATCGCCCTCGCTATCGCGCGCGCGGTCGGCGCTTCCGTCGCGACGCCGCCGATGCGGGACGACGAGCCGCGACGCGCGCCGAATCGAAAGGATAAACAAAAAACGACGCGGATAACACGAGTAGCAAAATTATCAATTCGCTCATACGCTCGCTCGCTCGCTCGCTCTCTACCTGCGTGCGATTCACGCCCTTCTCTTCCTGTGTCTCCCGTCGTCCCTCCCTGTCTCTCCTTAATAATCTTTTCGTTTATTCGTTAAAACAGGATTCAAATCGCATCCGATGTTTAATGTTTAGAATACATTTTCGAGAGTGATAACATCACGGTAATTATGTTATCTAGGAATCCTACCTTGTATCGGATATCGTACGTCGGATGTCGGATGCAATGTGAGTTTTGCATAACGGTGAATCGCAACGCGGGATCGTCGAGTCATCACGAGAAGCTGCGACGACACCAGCAGCATCATCTGTGGGCGACGATCAGCTTCATCCGAACCGCTGATGCGGCGATAAGGGACAACACGCGACATCTAGCGGCAGACAATGAAAACATTTTTCGTTTGCGCGGTCAATTCAAAGATCTTTCATGATCTTTTTTTTACTTTTACAATAAAAAAAATTTCCATTATATACTATTAAATTGATTACATTTAAAGCAAATTTAAATAAAATTATATAATGCTGCATTTAGTTAATAGTCAAATACAATTACGATCAAATTTAATGTGAAGACTTTATATGAACGAACTATTTACATGTGTGATATGACGAGGTACAAACAAATATTTCTTATGATAGTAAAATATCACAGTTTATATATACATAAATAATAAACAATCCATTTGTTGCATGCTCTCGTCTGTCCTCTGATATAAAATATGCGTATTTTTACAGTCACAAAGTAAATGGAGAATTTATCTCAATCTCAAAAGTTCTCTTAATTAATTACATGTTGCGCTTAGTTCTTTTTCATAACAATATAAAATTTCGCAATGGAATTTAATTGTCTCAGGACTGAGATTGCTCGGCCTGCTTTTTCCACGCCTTTGCAGAAGCCAGGAACTTGAGGTTCGGCCTCTGTGACTCGTCCTCTGGAAATACAAAATCGAGGACCTCCTCCCAGCCGTCGTCGCTACCGTCCTCGCCCACCACGCGCCTCTTCTTCTTCACTCTGCGCGGCATCTTCTCTACGATCTTCGCGAGGGTTTCGGGCGTGCCCTTCTCGCTCTCGAAGTCTTTCCAGGCCTCAAGCAGTAATACTCGGCTCTCGGTGTCGCCGTTGGCTCTCAGAGAGTCGTTGCCACGTTCAAAGATCCGTCTCGCCAGAACAACGTTGTCGGGATTGTCCTCCAGCTGCGGATTCAGCAGCTCGAACTTGGCGTACGCGATCCAGACCTTGACGTGCAACGTGCGCTCCAGCAGTCGCTCGAACAGCTGTCGGGCGTTCTCAGTCTCGCCCTGGGCAATCTCGAAGTCGATGTACGACTTCCACAACAGCTCCGGCATGTCCAGCCTCGGCCGCGCAATCGCGAACTCGTATATCGACCGGGCACGATCGAGCTCGCCCAGTCGCGTCTCCAGCTCGGCGAATCGCATCCACGTGGTACAGTTCTCCGGCCCGAACTCGAGGAACTTCTCGTACAGTTTGCGGCATCGATCGAACTCCACCAGCTGTATCTCCAGATCGATGTAGCCCCGATACAGCTTGTCCGTCGGGCATATTCCCAGCGCCAGACCCAGAGTCTTTCTCGCCTTGGTCACATCCTTCTGTCGTATCTCGAAGTACGCGTAAAGCAGCCAGATCTTGGAGAAGGTGAAGCGCTTGTGCGGGATCAACTCCAGGCACACCTTGTACACCTGCCGGCACCGCTCGACGTCCTTGGCCTCCAGTTCTTCGAAGAGAGCATATTTAATCCACAGGTAGATGTACCTACGCCAGAACTGCTTCTCCTTGGTGGGCGGCACGTTGGCGATCGCTCGCTCGTACGTTTCGCGGATCACGTCGACGTTACCCTCAGACTCGACCAGTCTCAAGTAGTCGAACCACGCGTCGTAGTTCGAGGGGTTCTCCTTGATCTCCTGCTCGTACTGGTGCTTTCGCTTGCTAACGATCACGTCCTCGATGCCCGAACGGTCGCCGTACTTCTTCTCGTGTATCGTATACGCCTTGTAGATCTCCTGGGTATTGCTCTTCGGGATGTGCTCGAGCGCGTACTTGTAGATGATGCGAGCGCGATCGTGCTCTCGCTGGCCCTCCTCGAACTTAGCAAACGCCAGGAACAGTCTCTCGTCCAAGCCCTCGTCCCCGTAGAAGTTGACAGCGCGCTCGTAGACTGCGCGCGCGCCCCTGATGAAGCCGTACGACTCCTCGAAGCGGGCGTACTTGATCCAGTGCTTCACGTCCGGGTGTACCATGACGAAGCGCTCGTAGATCTGCCGCGCCCGGTCGATCTCCTTATAGCGCAGCTCGAACTTGATGTACGTCTGCCAGGCCTGCTCGTCCGGCTCCCATTCCATCCATCGCTCGAACACCTGGCGCGCCCCGGCGATGTTCTCAAGCGTTTCCTCCATGTACGTGTACTTGTACCAAAACTGATTGGCGCGCGGCAGCAGGGTGACCGCCCGGTCCCAGAGATTCCTCGCGTGGTTCACCTGCCGGTTGCGCATCTCCATCTCGGTGTACTTGAGCCAGAGCGCGATGTTCCGATGATCGACCTCGAGCGCCCGCTCGTAGATCGATCTCGCCCGCTGTATCTGCTTCTGGCTCTCCTCCCATTGCGCGTACTTCATCCAGTTGGTGATGACCATGCGGTTCTTGCGGATGATGTCCTCGAACGCCTTGCGCTTGCGATGCTGGTAGTCCGCGAGCTCGTGCGGGTCCGAGATCTTCTGCTTCGGCGGCGGCGGCAGGATCTCCAGGTCGCGCTCCTTCGCCTCGCGCAGCAGCTGCTCCGCGGTGATCTGTATCTCCGCGGGCGCTTTGTTCTTCACCTTCGCCACCTTCGGCATCTTCTGCGACTTCTCCATGACGATAGAGAGGCTAGGATACGGAGTACAATCTACTCGGTATTACGGATTCCTTGGTCTCCTCTCGATACTATTGCGTATGATACACTGCGCTGTAACAGAAAGCACGCAATTTCGATACTCGTATTTAAATTTGTTTAAAACCAAAATGCAAATCGCAAGTGCAAAATTGCAATAAGTAAACACGCACAACATCCAGCACGACGCATTCACCTTTCCTGACTGTTTACTGACCGAGCTTTGCGAACTAGGATTCAAAACTCTCTAGTTTGTATATCGCTTATGTATTTGAGACACAGTCTGATTGGTTGCCGCAGGTCGAGATAGATTTGCGATTGGCTGTTGTGTTTCATGGCTCTCTCCCTCTCTGCTGTTATTCTTCCTTGTTCCATAAAATTATAGGTTAGGATGAAATCTTACGGCGAGAAGCCGCTAATTTAAATGGAATAACAGGGCAAGAAAATTTATATTTAAAAAATGGCACGTTTGTTTAATAGACTTGCAATCAAGGAACTGGCTAGAATTCAGGCTGCTACATATAGTACTAAAAAAGCGGATCATTGGGTACGTGTTTTGCATTGCATATAATTTATTAATCATAAAATAGTTTTACACGAATATTAACGTAATAAAAATTTACTAACAAAAATTATTCTTGATAATTTTTGCCTGTTACTATATTAAAATTATCTATATATCGCGATAACTGAGCTGAAATGATTTATAATGTATAGGAATACATTTCTTTCAAAGTGTGCTTACATGTCATGAAACACACGCTGTATATAATTTTATATTCATAATTATGGTTTGAGTATAACTCAAAAATAAAATTATAAGATCTTACATGTAATATCTGCTTAATTTCTCCATTTCCTAGTCTGTACTTAAAAGGAAAAAGACGCACATGGACAAAGCACTGAATCATTTTGATGAATTCTATGGTAATGTTTATGGAAAGTCATGGGAAAGTATAAGAACTGCCCTGCTGATGGAAGAGCACAAGTACATGGCTGTTGTAAACAGCTTTAGTGATATAAATAGGATTAAGGCAGAGTTAGAGGTATATTCACATGATGAAGTATTTTTGAGATATCATAATTTTAATTAATAATGTAATTTTTTTCTCTAGTCTCAAGGTGCCATGAATCTAAGAACAATTTATGAAATCTATAAGGAACATATTGATGCAAATCCTCCCAAATCTAATAAAAAAAAGGAAAAAGGAAGAAAAGCAAAAAGTCGAATGGAATCTGTGATTTCTAATGTTGCGACTTCGTTGGTGCAGTCGCATTATCCTACCGATTATGAATCAGCGCCTACGTCTCTAAATACAAATAAAGATGAAGATACAGCGGTAACGGATCAAGGATTACAGCCTGTAGAAATGAAATCTATCGAGTCGAATTTGAATGAAATTACCTTAGACGAAAATCGAATCGTGCATCCCAATGCCAGTATGAGCGGATTGTATGAATTTGTACCAGCCACGAAAATCAAGGGTAACTGATGTTGCAAAAAACATGGAAATACTTAATATACAGACATTGTAATTTAATTGTATTATTTTTCAGGCATGGAGGACTGGGTATTGGAATCACAACATTACGGCTATTACAAGGAGGGCTCAGGTTTTTCAGTAAACATCGAGAAAGAGGCAGTGTTAGCGTTTCCGGAGTATCTCAACGTGTATACATTTGAACAAAACAATGATAGTGATTTTCCATCTCCTAAAAAAGGATCAACCGGCGTCTTAGGTTGGTTAATTTTAACTGGAAGCTGATTTCGTTATCGATACAAACATTGCGATTATACAGATTACTATCTCCTGGATGGCGCCTCTGTATTGCCAGTGTTGGCCTTAGACGTGCAACCTGGCGATGCCGTGCTGGACATGTGCGCGGCGCCAGGAGGAAAAACCCTGAGCATTCTTCAGACGCTTATGCCGAACATAATGGTAGCTAACGACATTCAAAAGTCTCGAGTGAATAGGATACACAAAGTCATTGATCAATATGTAGCCGGCATCGGTGAGTGGGAGAAAAGATTGTTTGTGACGGAGCGAGATGCGAGATTCATTGATGACAAGGATATGTTTAACAAGGTACTGCGCAAAAAAATGACATTTCAGAAATTATTACAATAACTTTCTTTCTACAGATTTTGGTGGATGTGCCGTGTACCACAGACAGACATGTTTTGCATTCAGAGGATAACAATATCTTCAAACCACAGAGGATACAGGAAAGATTAAAAATGCCGGAGTTACAAGCGGCTATTTTAACGTCCGTACAAAATTCAATACTCTGTCATAAATGTTACCTTATTTTATTTTTTTAATTAGATAATAATTGTCTATTACAGTAATGCGTTGAAGATAATATCGGTTGGCGGAACGGTTGTGTATTCTACTTGTTCTCTCAGTCCTATTCAAAATGACGGCGTCGTCGGCATGGCGTTGAAAAAGGCTTGGGAGGAAACTAATTCTGTCATGATTGTAAAGTAAGCGTATTTTTGCGACAGTAATTTATTATAAATTATTAATATTGTATTAATAACGTTGAATTGTTAACATTTATATTAATGATTTTCTTTGCTGAGGCAGAGATATGAGCGAAGCACTGAATCCATTGAGATGCCTTTATGAATTCGGTAATTTTGGATTAAAATACGGCCATATCGCTATTCCTACGCTCGAAAATAATTGGGGACCCATGTACTTTTGTAAAATAGTACGAATACGGTAATAACAGGTGAGTTTATGCAAATTTAAGACTTAAAGATTTTTCAAGTTTTATTATCACATAGTATACATTTATTAGTTATATGATATAGTTATATAATAAATAAATAATATATATTTTATGTATAACAAATAAACTTTTTATAATCTTATGCAACTATGTGTAAAACTGTAAAATATTAATAAACTTATTCTATCGCGATAAAGCTGCATAAAATATACGATACATACGATGAATAATTAATCGTAAATTAATTATAAATTAAGCCATGATATATTTTCTATTTTGTATTATTTCTCCTTAAAGGCAGTGTTTGATCGTTCGCTTCCTCGTCAGGTGCTTCAATCTGGTTCCAAGGTTGTTCATTGCCGCTCCCAAAGATAGTATAAACTAATATCTCAATTATATATAGAATGATTGTTACGAGGAATACGATCCTCCACGCTTCTATGGTTTGCTGTAAATAATAAAAAAAATTACAAAGTACGCCTGTCTAATATCGTTATAATCATCGGAGTAAATAATTTATTGAATGAAGAACTATTTATTTCTTTGGAAATAATTTTGTTACTTTAATCATACTTTTTCAACTTTGTGATTTTAGAAATCTTATTACATACACACACACACACGCACACACATACACACTTACATTTCCGTGAGTCAATTGTCCTACAAATATCGGTACGACGAAACCGGGTATGGTGGCGACGAAATTCGTTACCGCCACTAAACTACCGGCAAAGTTCGGTGCGATGTCTATGTGATTTGCCAGAAAACCGGAGTACATTCCGCCTATACAAGTCACCGCGATCGTCATCAGTACGACGGCTTTCATGCGATCACATCCGACATATGACACTTGTATCAAGCACACCATGGGTACGAGCGACGCTGTAAGTTTTAAAATTATATTTGATTGAAAGGTACATTTAAAAGCAATAGAAATAGCTATAAATATTTAAAAATTTGCGTTGCTATCTACATATAATGCACTTTGGCTAATTTAAAGTCTCTTTTAAAAATTCGATTTTCAGTATTAAACATACCAAGGAGAGTGCCGATTTTTCTAGATACAGTCACTGTAATCAGACCTTTCCCCTGCAGGGTAGTTAAAACTTTACTGAGAATCATAGTGAAGAGCCACATGCACAAAAACGGAACGGACGATAAACCTGCGTTCTGAGGAAATTAAATTATAATTAATATGTTAAATTGTATGCATTGTATGCAAATCGTAGAGCTTACCGAGCTCATATCAAACTTCAGGATCTGATTCATAAAGGTGGGCAGTTCGATAAGCAACATGTACCAGCCAAAGTTGCTGCAGAAATGGGCAATCAGGATCGCCATGAACGGCTTGGAACGAAATACTTGTGGCCATGGAACCTACGATGTAAGAGAAAGTTGGATGAACGAATAAAAAACTAATTGAGAATTTTTGATATATAACATGTTTATAATTCTCAATGTACCGCTTTAGGAATATTCTTCTTGTGTCCTCCCAAAGACGTAATGATGTAGCTCTTCTCCTCTTTAGTGATGAATCTCGTCTGTTCCTCCGGGGAATCCGCTATCATCAACCACCAAAGGACGCACCAAATCAAGCAAAGTGCCCCTTCAATGTAAAAGATGGATTCCCAACCGAAATTCGCGGCCAGTAAGCCAGTTAGTAGAACGGATATCACGGTGCCGAGTGCCGTCCCTAAAAATTCCCTTAACTTAATCTTAAAATAAAAACTTTCCGGCCGTAAAATTTACGATGCATTCGAAAGTTCCAGGTATCAAATAAATAATATATATACTATATAATAATGTAAATAATATAATATATACTATATGATTTTTATTAGAGTTTTATACAGAAAGAAGCTCAACTATCGTTGCAATTTTCGTAATTACATGGAAAACCTGGCAGAATCACGATGAATGATTCTGGAATATATTATTAGAATTTTGCAAAGGCAACATTTTCTCTAATCTCCCTTTTTACCTGCGTACACGATCGAGGCTATGACACTTCTTTCATTCAGCGGCGCCCACTTGGCGATCATCACGTGCATGGCGGGGAACGATACGCCCTGTAATTTAAATTCTTGAAGTTACAATCACGTCAAAAATTATAATCAGCGTCTGTTAATGGAGCACAAGCTAGCTTTTACTGACACCACCGATTCCCTGAAGAACTCTCATAGCTATGAAGAGCCAATAGTGAATACGCGCAGCGACCGGTGTCAGGATGGACGCAGCGAGATTCAACAGAACTGATACGTTCATCAGCCATTTGGCTGACCAGAGTTCTGCCAATCTTCCACTCGGCAACATGGACACTGTGTAGCCCCAGAAATAGGAAGACAAAATGAGACCCTGGATAAGTTCGTTCCATACGAACGGACCATCCTGAAAGAATTGTAATATAAGAATTACATGCGCGTGAATCTTTGTCTCTCACGTAAGATATCATCGCACCTCGGCTTTGATCGTAACATTTGAGATACTATCGAACTGGCAAATGTTCGTGCTCGTTAGCGTGGCATTGTCAGTTTTCGAATCGTTCGACATGGATAATTTGATGTGTGATTTAACGGCTGTGTGATTCACCATAGCGACGATAGCCACGCTAGCGTTAACTTTAAACCCATAAAGAATGGCGAGGCCGATCGATCCCATTATGGCCATCAAGTAACGAAACGGAAAGAGCGTTCTGTTTCTTCCTGTAGCTAGAAATAAATAATACTATAATTGATTGATTTTTTTGTATAACATTAATGGAGAAAATTCTTTACTGTAATTGTTTAGTTTTAATATATTAGATATTTTGTTGTGATTAAATTGCAATTTTTTAAATTTTTATTTATCTGATTTATTGTATCAAGCAATAAGTTTTGGATTGCAGCGACATGCTAATTAGTCAAGTATACTTCAGGAATCATAATTTCAGGACTCTTATCCTTTCATGTGACGAGCTGTACATAGCAATTTTCGCCTACCTAAAGCAATCAGATAGTGAATGCCTTCTTTTCAGAAATGTTACGACATAATTATGGTACTTATACAATTGTTTGAATTAATTGAAAATTGTTTCAATAGCGAAAAGACGAAAGTTTCGAGAACAAATTTTTTACGTTAAAAAATTGTTCAAACGTACATGTATTCGTGAACGAAATGTCTTTTGATTTTACGTACGGAATATATTTTTTGTTTTTGACTTGGTGTAAAATCGATTTTGTACGTTCGAAGGCGGTTCAAATACCCTACACGGAATTATTTTAAGAACAAGAATGTGTTTGCGTGCCGACATGCGGGCCATCGTTTCGTATCACGATGTCATCCTGATGCAATTCTGAATTTCGATAACAAACGCAACGTTCTATTCTCGCGCAATTATATTGATTTCTATTTCATCATTTATTTATTTTTATTTTTGTTTATTTTTTTTCATTTGTGTTGGATTTAATCACTTATTCCACAAATTTTGACTCCGAGATTTAATTACGATAATTCGTATGTTATATGGTAAACACCTGTTGGCACTTGCGCAGCATTGCATCATCATAATGCAACATATGCAACACTTATCGCGGATTCTCAGTTGGAAATCGATTTCCAATCGAAAAAATTAGTTAAAATTACGCATTTCACGAAAATTGATTTCGCGAAATCGAAGTGGAGGTTGCGCCAAGGTCACGGAAGGTATCTTTGAAGCAGAGTTATTTTATTTTTATCTTTTTGAAATAATTATAATTAATGCATATAAGTATATATAATTGATATAATTTATTTAAGAAATATAATTTAGGAAATACACACAATTGAAAATTTTAATTACGAGTAGTATAAAATATTTGCATCTCTTCTGAACTTTATTACTCTTTTCCTTTCAACATTTCATAATTTTGAATTTATATTTGCAGACTATTAAAATCCTGATCTTCCTGATGAGCCGAGATGAGAAGAATCGTCGCTTACCGTTGGCATTTTCCACGGCCATCGTGTCGATGGAATACGTGACTTTGACGGTGCTCTTCAACGTCCAGAGAATCCCAATGATAATACGCACAAAAGTAATTTATCACACTTCTCCGAATATTCCTTGTATCTACTATTCAATTTTATATCGTCGTAGAATTTTCTTCCTCCCGAGTATGATTTATTCTGGTGTCCGCTCGACCGCTTTCGTCACGGGAGCGGTGTGTCACTGACGTAAAACGAGGCACGGGAAAGTAAAGAAATTCTTCGGAGCGACTCCGGAGGGATGCGGAGCGTGCGCCTCTTTCTATAAAAGCACGCCGCACGCGCGTATGTGCGTGCGTACGTGAGAGGGAAGGGTCATACGAAACCCAAGAGGCCGATGCCTCGTGCGTTCGTATATTCCTGATCCCAGTCATCGACATTGGGCGGCCGCCGTGTAAAGGGCAAAGGGTGAAATAGTCGCATATATCGCCCGTCTCTGCATCCCGTGAGAGAGAAAAAGCGTCAAAATCGTCGCTTTACTCGAGCAACAAGTTACGATGAAATAATGAAACATTGTCACAATTACGAAAAAGCTATTATTAAAAAGCATACAAATACAATGGCAATGATTAATGCGTCTATTCATGAATGAAAATCCTCTCAAAGCTTGAGATTTTTACTTTTATTAAATATACTTCATCCGCCGTTAGTGTTCTCAATTTTTTCAAGAAATAAAATCGAAGAAAAAATCATTTTTTCAAAAAACAAAATATAACTATGGTAATGACACCAAATTTTATTAATAAATTATCTGCTTATTGGAGCTCTTAAATGTGAAAAAAATTTTAAGGCTATTGATGTAGAGAATAATAAAGATAGCATTGTCTTAAAAGAAAAAATGGAAAATATGGCAATAACCGGGAAAACCTTTCTACAATTTCTAAAAATTTTTTCGGGCTAAGAATATTAATCCTAGTTCTTTTTGGGCCACCGAATGTACTTGTTTTTTAGACTTGCGTCTGTCACATCAAACACAAACATTTGTTTATTCGAGCGAACCTGAAGATAGACTCGAGCGAAGATCGAACATGTAAAATGAAAAAAAAAATGTCGACCGCGTTTACAAATTTCTAATATACGTAACCGAAAGAGAGGGACTTTCTTCTCTCTCCCTTCCCTTCCCTTTCTTCCCCTCGTGTTCTCTCGTATTATCTCCACGTGAGCTCATGATCTTGCTAGTGTAAGCGAGCCGCCAAAAGCGTCACAGTGAACATGAACGCTAACTCTGAGACCGGCGATCATCTTGATGAGATCTACAACTGGATCGATCAAATCAAGTTTTCCAGACCAAAAAGGAACATAGCCAGAGACTTTTCCGATGGAGGTAACAAGAAAACATGAGATTCTTATGAATCCATTTGTCAATTCTTACTCTGCGAGAGAAACGATCTTTTCAAATAGATATTACAGTTGCCCTTAAGATGAACATTTCAGCAAAAAAATTTTATCGGTGTGATTAAATTTTAACAGTGTTGATGGCGGAGCTGTTGAAACGTTATTATCCTAAGCATGTGGACGTGCACAATTATGTCGCCGGCAACAGTATCGCGAAGAAGATCGACAATTGGAGCACGCTGAATCGCAAGGTATTATCGAAGATAGACATGAGGCTGGGGAAGGAAGTGATAAATCAGCTGGCGAGTTCCCAGTCAGGCGTTATCGAGAAAGTTCTCAGCGATTTGCGAGCCAAGATCTTGAGGGATTCCAACGCCGAAAGAGAGTCCTTATATTTTGGCTTCGAGGAGAGCAAAGGTGAAGTCGTAACAACCGAGCTGTAACAAATTGTCATTGGATTCTTTTTAACTTTTTCTGAATTTTCTGTTTTCAATTTTTATAATTAATACAGTTAAATGAGAGAAACCTAACGAACAATCGTAGAAAGACTTTAAACTTTGATTAATAACATTTCGTACATAATTTTAAATACATTTTTTAAACTGCAAGCCATACTTTTGATCTTGAACTGAATTCTTAAATTGAATCAGAATATTGTCACAATATTAAATTAATAGTTTAATAATACTGACATACATCGAGAGAATGTCTAATTATATTGATATTATTTTAAATATTACAAAGAACTTATTGCAAAAAATAAAATCCTAGCTGTAGGATAATATTTTTTTACAATAAGTTCTTTAAAAACTTGTTAATATCAATATATTTCAAGTGTTTACTAACATCTCTCGATTTTAATCGTGTTATACACCTTACAATCTTATATGAATTATTGCTCTACAGATAATAATATAGAGACGGTAGATTCCGCGCTAAATCCTGACGAGGTAGCGAACAAGACCGTCCCCCGGCACCTCTTCACCCGTCTGAAGCAGGAGCTGCAGGAGAAGAACGATACGATCTCCACGTTGCAGCAGAAAATCTCGCATCTGGAGAGTCTAATGAAACTGAAGGACCAACGGATCGATGATCTTACGGTGCAGATTATGAGGCTGCCGGTTGAGCGAAACGCCCCTACTCCGCGTCCCCACGTTATCGGTGGTGGAATCTCGAAATCACACGTTTCCACCAAGCTGTCGTATCAAATCTAATTGAAAAAAGTGTCATGCTCTTTCTGTCTCCCTTTCTCTCTCTGTCCACGATTGTAGTTTTTATATGATGCGGCGTACCATGTATAAAATACACTTTTTATTATCTAGTTGGGCCATTCATGTAATCTTTTTACAGATAAAATTAGTGTGTCATAATATACATAATAGTATAATGCATAAACAGAGCAGTCATCGCGACGAAAAAGCTCTCGATTATTTCAGATATTCACTCAAATGTGAATGTAAATCTTTTGGAATCGATCAACAAAAAACATTAGAATTCCATTATGTATACAGAAAAAAATTATTTATAGCTTCATACACAATTGGTGGCAAATCAGACGTCGTGGCGATTTTACGTTGGTGGGGAAACCAGGATGACACCATCGCCGCGTACAAACAGCATCTGAATAGTCCTCTTCTTCTGACGATAGATCTCCTCGTACGTTTCTTCGTCGATCTCCACTATGTTTATGATCTCCTCCACGTCGCCCAGCACCATGTTCAAGTGCTGATCGAAAGCCTGAAATTGCGTTGGGATGTAAGATTATTCTACAAAACATCATTCAAATTATCGCGTAGAGTGGACCTAACAGACTGACTACAGTACAAAGAAAAGTCTCTTACGTGTAATTTTCCTCGGAGTTCCCTCTCGTTCCTCATCTTCACGTAAATCCGCTCCTCTAGGCTGAGCTTTATGAGGTCCAGCGGCTCCTTTACATCTATCGGCGGTAACTGTTTCGAAATAACATTCGAGAAATTATAAACCAATACTTGCGATATCGATTTAGCGCAGAGCTCAAAACTCACCTGCTCCGATTCCTCAACCATCGCGCGTTTCCTTTAATTTTTCGCGTAACAATACTACGAACAATGCAGTCGAGAGTCGTCGATTAATACGCAAAATGTAAATAATACGCGCAAATGTTTCGTAGGTTACCGGCTACCGTCATGGGGACAGGAGATAATTGAACGACATATCGTTGTAGGTAGAGAAAGAAAAGCGGAAGCAGACGGCACTAGACACGCCATATTGTTCATTTGAAATATTTATTTTGTTCTATTGCGGTTTAACACTGTTTGAATTGCAAAGACCATTTTGTAGTTTTGCACTGTTTGCGGGATGTAAAATTTTTCATATATGGAGATTCTGACATATATTAAGATTTGTATTAAAAAAAAAGAAATTTTCTAAAAAGTATTTTAATTTGTATAAAAATTCTGAAAAACAATTTCAGGTTGCTGTTAAGCATTGCAATGAAAAATATATAAAAATAACCAATTTGATTCAATTTCTGACTAATCAAGTGCATTTTGCTTTTACTAAAAAATCTTAGTTGTAGTTAATCTAATAAATTTTTTACGTTTATGGTTGATGCAGGCTGATTTGTTGCTTTGAATTGGGATAGATGGCGTTGATAGGACTCACAAAAACGCAAAGCGTCTTGCTTGAATTTTCAGCGTAAAATTTTCATCAACCGTCACGTCAGGGCAGATGCGTCACGTGAAATCATCGAAAGTTTCGCCAAATCATTGAGTTACGAAGCTATCCGCAAAATAATCACATTTAAATGGATATAGCTAACCAAATTATAATACATTTTGAATGGAAACTGTAACAGGTAAAAGAAAATTCGAAACAAATTACATATCAAAGACGAAACGTAGCCCAAAATGACGAAATCAAAACAAGGCATAACATAAGACATTTGAAAAAAGTAGAATACTGCGTTTCAAATGTTCAGAAAAACAAAAAAAAGACTTATCAAAAATAAATATCACGTAAGTTTCTCTAATTTTCTAAACATTTTTATTTTTTCTCTGTCTATTCTAGCACCGGAAGCTTTCCAGCAAGAGACACAAATTGACACAGCAGCAATTTTGTCCTTGTCTTTCACTGAATATCAAACAAAAACAGAAATACTGCTGTGTCAATTTGTGTCACTTGCTGGAAAGCTTCTACTAATAAATTCTTATTTATTAAATATCAAATAGATCTTCAATTATAAAATCTTTAGATAACAGAGAATTTTCCTGTATAGTTTTTAAAGATATAGATAGACTTCTTTAACCATTCTTCACAATTATTCTATCGTAACAAAGTAGTTTTGTATTTTGAATAGAACGAAGATTACGCGAGAAAATCAGGCGCGATTTAAACTTCGCGCGCATCGCGGCGAGCGCGCGCGGCGCCGCCTGGCGGCGTCCGGCGGAATCTGAGCCGCTGCCCCGGCGCAGCGACGACGTATCGAGGAAACGAGCGAGCGAGCGAGCGAGTGAGTGAGCGAGCGGAGCGTGCGAATGCTCTGTTGCTGCTGCCGCTGTCGCTGCTGCTGCTGCTGCGTGCCACAGTGCAACGCCATTTTCTGTGCCCGCGGTGAAGTCGCGTTCTTTCGGTGCGTTCGTTCGTTCGCGCGGGATCGAGGACGTCGCGACGTCGTGTCGGCCGACGTCGCCCACGTTGATCACGTCGGCCGCTTCACCTCCACTCGTCGAGGACTCACGTCGTCCTGCTTGCCCGTCGTTTAATCCCCTGCTCGTCCGGGTGTGTGTGTGCCTGTTCTCAGCTTCCCCGCCCGGGATATGCGCGGACACGCGGCGGACGGCCGTGCGACGGATACGACGGATAATACGATGGTGAGTGGCAAAACGAGCGTGAGTTGTTGAGCGTATGCGAACAAGAGAGAAAGAGCGAGAGCCACGGGGCGAGAGATTAATCGGGAGCGACAGCGACGGAGAGAGAGAGAGAGAGAGAAAGAGAGAGATAGGGAGAGAGATAGATAGACTGGAGAGATCCAGAGTTCCGTGTGTTCCCGTTGCGACGTCTTGTCAGTCGGTCTCTTCCCCGCTCCGTCGTCGCGCGGCCACGATAACGGAATCCCGCAGAGTTCGATAATAAGCCATAAGCCGAGCCGCGGCCCGTCCGAGGAAAGACGACGAGATTGCCGCTGCCGTCGCCACCGCCACCGCTCGATGGGCGGCGGTTTCCCCGGGGGGGAGGGAGCGGCACATGGCCGTCGTCGCGTAGGGCACGGAACGCCGGCTGTCCGTGCAGGGGGTGGCCCTCCCCGAGAAGTGTGTGTGTGTGTCTCTCTCTTTTCTCTTTCCGTCTTTCTCTCGCTCATGGAGCGAGCATCTCCAGCGACGGAACCTCCGTCTTTCTCTCTCTCTCTCTCTCCCTCTCCCTTTCCCGTCGTTCGACGACGCTGCTGTCTCCCTGTTGACAGCACGACGCCGATTGTCGAACGTTGCTGTTACACTGGTGGCGGTGTAATTGCTAACCCCCAACGCGCCAACGCTCCCGTAGGACGATAAAGATCCGGTACCACCGGGTTGAGACTGATTGAGTAATGTGTTGAATGATTCAGTAGCTCCATTTTGGAGGTGGTCTTTTAACATCCTCTCCCCTTCCCTCCCTCCCTCCCCTCCAATTGAATCGTGGAGAGACGTTTTAACTCTACTTTATATCTTTTAAATTTTCGTCCCTGTATAAAAATTAATTTTGCGCGATTGATTTGGCTAGTTTTGTTGTAATTTTGTTGTCGAGATTAAGACTCGAGATAAAGAGAGCGAGCACAGTTACGTGACGAGAATATCGATCGGTATTGGCGTTGATTTTCTCATCGACAATCTTGCCGTTTCCGTCACTTCACGTCGCTTTCGTGCTCGACACTCTAGGAAAATCGTGAATCATTCGATGCAAATGCATAATTAATCATAAAAACATTATTACATAATAATAATACATAGGATTTATTTTTATTGCTGCACTCGATTACACTGAACAGTCAGCTTCCAGAGTTGAAGCTCTATGTGTTTTTTTTTTAAATATTATATTTTATAATTATTTGTCCTTTTTTTTTAATTTTAGAAATTCTAATTATGTGACCGTTGATTCTTCGAGACGTAGTTTATAATTGATAACTTTCTAATTATATGTTTTAGTAGTTAAAAAATTTTTTTAGGTAAAAAATGCTATTATTTTACTAATGACACGAAAACATTTATCATTTATCGAACAGGGAGGAAAGATTCGAAGATTATAAGGCTTTCGGGCGGAAATTTTTACTGTACCAGAATTTTCCCTCTCACTTTCGCTTAATTTCTCAAATATTTTTATGTCTATTTCAGTTTAAGCATAGAGAATGTAGATAGATCAGTTGAACTCTACAGAAAAAAACACTTGGCGTCTTTATCATTCGATCGTTTAATTCTTGGGACACCTATCTTACCGTGTTTATGATAGCGCTTATCATCCTTATTAGATTTTCCATCTTTGCGTCATAATATCGAGAGCCACGCGAGCGCGAGTTTCCCGAGGATTTTTAGGGCGGGAGATCTCGGTGCCCTTCGTGCCCACGCGTTGCGTAGGTTGCGTGTGCGTGCACGGGAAACGTGGAAAACACGACGGTGGGGAAAAGCTCGAACGTGAGAAATTACTTGGGGAAAGGGGGGGGAAAGAGAGTCCGGTGCTCCGTTTCACGACCGGAGGCGAAGGGCGTTCGCCGGGAAACGTGCGCCGGGAGTATCGCGCGATGTAAATCAACGATCGTTTAAAAATAATTTGCGTGTGAAGCGAACGCGCGTCGTGTCGACGGCGCGACGCAGGGTGTCCCGATGCGTATCTCGACGTGAACGCGTGTTACCCGACGTCGATCTCGTCATGTGTATAATTGATAATCATCGCGGTTCGATTGTGCGTCTCGCGCATTCAAATTACAGAAGCGAACGAAGATGAAGTGATACAACATATTCTAGTAAAATCGCTCATTTTTTCAACGGTATCATTCTCAACAAAAGTTTGAATGATACCGTCGGATTTTATTGCTCTTGAAGGATTGAAATTTTAATTTCAATTATTTTTTATCATCGAACTAAAACTATTCATGTGAGGGAGCTTCAATCGATAATGCAACTTGGTTTAATTTAACGACATTAAGACTTCCATTCCGTTTTTTTTTAACATCTTGAACAAATTATTTCTTTACGTATTTTTATTTAGAATTTAAATATTCCGACATATCAAGCTTCGATAAAACTTTATATTTTTTTCATGTAACCGCTCAATATCCGTTGTTTTAATTATTTATTTGTATCTATTTACGATCGTTTGAAAAAGTTCTATGTCCTAATTATTTTATATAACGTTAATGAAACCGCTGTGGAAGACCAAGTAGGTCGAAACGTTCGCATTGACACTGTAACCAAATGACAATAAATTCACGAGTTATATTTTTACATCCTGCTTGCTCGTTCGTTGGCCTTAATGTACTCTGAATATTTGAAATTTTAATTTACCGCAGGCTCGAATCGGAAAACCGAGACTGTATATAAAGTGAGAACGATTCGCGATCACTCGACAAGTCGGCACAAGGAACGATCGTCCGTCTGACCTTTCCCGCATTAATTTGTTAATGAACCGTTAGATCGCGGTCGTCGCGCGCGCGCGTGTGCACGCATCCTACGTACGCGTGTGTACGTGCGTGCGTGCGTGCACGCGACGCTATCGATTGACGACCGTTGACACGCCAAGTCATCCGCTCTCTTTTTTTTTATCGTCTAGATGCGAGTTCTCTGTCACGATTGTTTTTTTCATTTAAGCCAAATTGTCTTCAAGGATCTTCGACACATCTTCAACACGTCCCGGACATTCGCTCAAGTTATTATTTTGAAGTTTCGAGATCGCGTTGCTGAAACTTCACGAATTTTTTTTTCCCTTAACTTTTACATTTTTAAGATTCGACACGGCGGGAGCTTTTAGGCTTTTGTCGATGTCTCCGAGAATTCTGTATTCTTGAAATTGTGAAACTTTATTAGCTGGGTCTTGGGATGATCTTTGTGACCCAATTGGATCCGCATTTACCCTCTCGGCTCTCTGTTGACATTCCCAATGTAGCTCGAGGGAGAATGCGACCGGCAAGCCCGACCCTCTTATTCGCCCACGGTTATTCGGCTAATCTTGGATCATCTTCCGGTAGATCTCCCTTAGCTGCTGTTAGCAACCTTACCAATTTTATCTGAGGCCGGTAGGCAAGTTGAGTTAGTATTATTCTCGTTCAAATTTTTGATAACGCAATAAAACTGTTTGCTTGCGCTTTTTTTTTTACATATATGTACAGTTTGTCAAATGTAAAGCGTGACCAGTATAACATTTGTTTAGAAAACATTAATTAGAGCAAATAATTTACAGATTTAAAATCGTGTTTCTCTGTATACGCATTCGGAAGAACTAAAAGCACGCGAACTCTGTAGAAAACAGCGGCAAACATATAAAACTGCAGCTTCCTAGAAAGAAAATATGGAAAATGAAACTGTCAGATTGACAAATTTACTTTATCATAGAGGTATCTTTATATCAAGATTGCCAGAGTTTCCAGTTTTAATTTTGTCTCGACAATACCGTCAATTTAGTAGAAAAACATGTCTCGGAGGTGGCAAACTGCGGTATGACTAACATAAAAGTTATTACTAGATAACAAAAACTACCTCGACCAAGAAATGGCACTTTTCTTATTCTTTATGTATGAAATATATCGATCTAATATTTAACTTATTATTGTTACATAATAGTGTCGCAGTATTAATCCAGTACACAAAAAACAGCATGGAGTTAAAACTAATGTATTCTATTTAACAATCATTTACAAATAATAATCTTATTTTTATACACACACATAATAATTTCATCTTGTTGAAAGAATTTGATAATCTCAAATTTCAACAAACTATTATATCTGTATTTTAATATAATAATACGAAATAAATATAACGTTGAAATAACATTATTTTACTACTGAAATATTTCAATATTATAATAATTATTATTGGTACTTTATACAATTTTATTTCAATATCTAGAAAAAAATTCAAAAATAAAGATATTTTCAAATGATGAATCTTTTATTCTGTGTAACATGAGTGTGTACATTCACGTTCTTATCAGATCTATAAATACAATTTTTTTCTTTGGTGTCAGTAATGGTAGTGTTGTATCGATTTTATAATTATTTTATTAAGCACCTCTGGCACGTACAACAGTCATCGCGAGCAAATCGAGCACGTCGTGTCGCTTATAGACACTCTATGTACAATACTACCGTTGACTTTCCGGGTCTCCAGTGGCCGCGTTACCTTGAACCGGGTCGACCGCGTGCCGTCTTCGTCGCGTATAACATAAATATATACCGTGGCACGTTTCGCGAAATTTCTGCAAACGCATCAGCGATATTACGTAATTACACGTCGACGGCAGTCTCGCGCCTTGCAATCCTGTCACGCGCAATGTCGCGCCTCATTTCTCTCCACCTTGAGAAAGGTAGTTTCATGTAATGTCTTTTCTTCAAATTATCTTCAGTTATCTTTCATTTTCTTAGCAAGATGTCTTATGTTACAAGATCTTATTCTACAATAAGGATGAATAAATCAAGAACCATCGCACGGTTTTCTTCTCCGAGTGACACGAGAGATTTCACGTTAACTTCGTGCAATCGTCACTTATTTAATTGTAAAATGCTAAAGTAAGAAAATATGCTTTGTCGCGCTTTCTAATAAGTAAATCGAAGATACCCAGTTGGAAGAAAAGATATTAAATAATAATAATAATAATCTTTATTCTCTTCAACATTAAAATAGCCAAGGAGGGGACTTGGTTTACAATTTCTAACACATTCATCCGTCCATCCATGCATATTAAATATTAACCGATCCGAACTAGTCCGTTCTCCTTCGGTTGCCAATTCAAAATTGGATAATGTTAATATAAAAGACACTCACTCAGAAAGGATTTCTGATACTAAGACAAAAAATATTCTTGACATATTTAATCTTATTGCAACCTCATTGTATAAAAATAAAACAAGATTAAGATTAAATCAGAAATTTTTATCTTCAGATCGGTTTATTCTTAAATCTAAAATGTCACAAGATTGTCACAAATTTACTAAATCATTCTAAGAAAATTAATAAGATAGCATCAAAAGTCATTTTATTCTAGATTTAAGAACTTTCCATTTAAGAATAAAATATTCCCTCTTTGATAATAAATATGATTGGCGCTATATCGATTTTACGATAGATCGAAGGGTAATAGCATTATAGATCCAGAAATCTTTTCTGTGGGTGCGGAATTAAATTAGAATTACGTAAGAGATCGAGGAACAAACTTTCTCTTTAAAACGTCGTGCGCGCGAAACCGTCGTCGATAGTATCGGGGGAGTATTTTTAATGCATCCCCCATTTGGCACGAGCCGAAGAAGAAGCTTCGTGGGCTCCCGCGGCGTGACAGAAAAAGACGCGCGATGCAAAATCGATAGTCCCGGCCTTTATGGGGTGCCTCACGGTTCGACGAGGGTCGTGGGAAATCGCTGCGGAATCGCGAACGTTAACGTAGGAGAGGAGGGTATCGGCTTTGCCTCCTTTCTCGCTTTAGAAAAACTGCCAGAAACGTGCGCGCGATTACGCGTCTCTCCTCCTCCTCCTCCTCCTCCTCCTCTTACGCAACAGTCCCACACGCAATAATACCTGACCGCATTCCCGACCGAGAAACTGGGTTATTATACGTATTTCCAGTCGCGCGCGACTCGAAATGCAAACCGAGCGAAAATGACATTATCGCGTTATCGTGAATATTTCCGTGAGTATTTGTTTCTCGTTCGGAAAGAGAATTGTATCGCGTTTAAACTGGAAATCTTCATTGAGACGGAATTCAACAGCGCCAGGCGCAAGTTTCTCTTATCTTAATTATTATCTCGTGATTCAGGTAGAATTTCTTTTCAACTTAATTTTATAACAACTTTGTACGAAGAGAGAATTTTCTTTTTACTCTTAAAATCATCGAAATGGGATAGTCGTGGGGCAACGTGGTTTTCGCGAACACAATTTTACCGCAGTTTTAATAAAATTTTAGCAAACTGGTCTATATTGTAGAATAGAAACAGTTTGGTTAAATTTTATTGGAAGTAGCAAACTTCTTCAAGGTTCAATTTATCTCGCTACTACCACGAATTTTGCTCAGGTAAAATTCTCCCCGAGCGAATCCTGTCGGTGCCTCGCCAATGAGCTCGGCTAATATTACGTCGCACGCGAGGAGATCGGCCCTTCGGACTTCGTTCGGTGACTCGGGTTTGACTCGAGGCTGTCGTCGACGAGGCCGTACTCGTTTGTAGGAATCACGCTGCAGATAATATCGCCGCTGATCCGGCTTTAAAACGCGCGACTGGCGACGACTTAGTTTATTACAACGAGCCGCTTATTCGCGCTCCGCGAGCCCGGCGCTCTTGATTGACAAGCAATCTACCCTCGTGTAATCCTGCACTTCTTGAACGCATCTCTTCTACGGCCCAGCTGTGCCCGAGCTATGCTCGAGCTGTGCGATGTTGTGCGTATGCGGTTTGATCTTCCCTCGCCATTAATCGTACTTATCGTATCAGAGTCGTCTTTTACTATCAAGCTTCTGAATTACTTATCGTTATCAATGGGATAACAAAATAATTCTGTACACTTTAAAGAGAAATGAATTCTCAACGTATGAGAATATTTGATTTTAAAGCGAATAAGCGCATTAACTATTTTCGATATTTACTTCAATATTTACATTTAACTATTTGAAAAATTGCTTCTTTAAATTTTTAGAAACTAAGAACTTTATTTCTTTCAGGAAACCATTCGGCTACACGATTATGGTTTTATCACGAATTTTATATGGTTGCGGTTTAATCCCTGTTTGTGTGAAGACCTATGCAATTGAGCTTTATGAAGGAGAGGGAGGGGAGAGAAGGGGGTCCGCGTGGAAACTAGGTTGAGAGACGTCGCATTCATTGACACTGTTATAGTTATTGACATTGGTCAATAGGCGCGTATTTGAGTTAGGGTGAGCTGAACATCTCGATCGAATATGAAAAGGAAAAATCACAATACATATATATGCATATATGTATATAATTTTAAACGTCATTTAAATACGCGTATCAAAGAAAATATTAATGACATTAAAAGCACGATAATTGTCACTCTGTGGTCATATTATTAAAGAGAATAAAGATGTTATTAATTTATAAATCGACATAGAGAATGGAGTTAATCCGGAGTTATTAAGTCAACACAATAAGTTTGTTTTTGTCTCTCCTTTCGACATTGTCATCTTGACGGCTGCTTTCTTTTGGTACCGACGTTTTTTTAAAGTTTTACATGTCTAAATTTATTTAATCATCAAATTTTTATGATGTACGAAAATATGTAAGATTCATGGGAATAATCTATCGTACGTTGTTATAGTTTGATCGTGTTTTAATTGTGTACTTGATTTTATTGTTTGAATTTGATTTTGCCGCCACGGACCCATGATTCATTAAAATTTTATATAATATTTTTGTAATATAATATTGTGTCACTTGAAAAGAATCGTAAGCGACAGTCGAAATTGTCATGACACTTATTTAAAGTTCTCAATAAAATTATCAGTTGTGAGCCGATCATTAAGAGTTTTGATAATATTAATATAATTTTATTTTTAGATAAGATACTTTATTTTTTTTTGTTAAATTTATATTCCTTCAAAAATTTTGTTCTCTAAGAACCGCATACAATTTTTTTGTTTCCATAACATTTTTATAAAAACATTACAAATTAATTTTTAATTATTTAGCATTGACGAGAGACGAAAAGTCTTTTTTATTGTAATACATTTTTTAGATAACGCTTTTCTTCGATTCTTTTTACTATTTTTTTATTGTTTTCTACTTATACTCAAGAAAACATGTGTACGGTAGACGTAGATGTGTGTATTTGAACTCGAGTTTATGAGCCGACAATAAGTGACTGTGCGGATTAATCATCTCAGCGGAAATCTGTATGAAAAGTTGTAAAAGTTTTTCATCGAACAAATTATTTGCCTTGTTTTACCATTGAATACAAGGCTTTGATTCACATAAGCGTGTGGCTCGCATCTTTTTTACCCGCAATCAGGAAAATTAAAATAAGACTGCACGCGTTTGTTCACGATATCTTCGAGTAAATGATAACGCGGAAGCGTGTCCGCAGAATCAACTAACCGCGCTATTCACGAGGAAAGAAAGCACTGCTGCACACTCCGTCTTGTAATTCACGGTGTCAACGAGAGGGGTATTTCGATAGCAAATATACCGTGAGATAAGCAGATTACCGAGTTTTATTGCTTGGTGAATTAACACTTGATAGCAATTAGCGACATCTCGACTTTCGCGAACTCGTGTAGAAAGTTTTAGCTAAGCTTTTTAACAGAAAAAACAGCGATATTTAATTTTGTTGATTCCAGTTTTCACATCTTGCATCTGCAACATATAATAGTAAAATAATCAATCTTGTAAAAAAAAACGATTGCTTGATTTATTTTTTTGTTTTAGTAAATAATGGTTATCTTTAGCACAGAATATTTTCTTAATAATTCTCTTAAAATATACTTATAGATTTTATAAAGATTTATTATTATAAATTAAAAAAAATTTATACTTCTTTAAAGAGAACAAATTTTATCGAAGAAGAAAAATCACAATAAGAAGCAAATTAAATTTTTGTTTTAACTTAATAAAAATGATAAAAAATTCTTAATTTTAATATTTATTCTTTAGTGAAATATTAAATTACTAGGATCAAAATATACGCACTCAGAATATTTGAAGTAAATTTAATGTATTTATGATAGATTTGCGCGTGAACTTATGAAATGAGTAATATTTAACTTACAAATAATTTACTTATTTTTCTGTGTGTACATAGAGGCTGAAATAAATATTATTTGTTTCAAGTATAAGTGAACAAGTATTTTACAACTGCAAGAAAATATTCTCTGATAAGAAAAAATTCTTTGCAAAGATAATCCGTTACTTGAAAGAAGAAGAAACTGAAATTGCGTAAGTCTTTTTCTTAGCATAAAGACAATATTTTTCTGCGTGTGTGAAACTGTTTTGTTAAGGATTTAATTAACGCGGGATTTAATCATCGGTTAAAATAGAATTGCGAGAAGGAGTTTAATAGTTGACAGACGGTGATTTCAATCAAGTTTCGATCCTGTTGTGCTCATTGTGTAGGCGTTCACTGATGTCGCGTCATTCTATAGTCCTTATCGTTATCAGTGCACGCCCCATGAAGAAGGACAACGATTTTGACAAACGCATGTTCGTTCTCTCTCTCTCTCTCTCTCTCTCTCTCTCTCTCTCTTTCTCTCTAATTTATCAACTTATCGTCGCGATCTGTATCGGTCACACTCAATTACGCTGATTACTTACATATGACTCAAGAAACGCAGAAGTAGGTATATTTTTCAGGTAAAAAATGTAAAATACATCCTTTCACGAGCGAGGCACTATGGCGTATCCTTACGAAGGAAAATACTTCTCTAAAAATAAACTTATTGCCCCTTTTAAATAAGTCGATATTATCGGAATGTGCAAATATAGAGGGAGAACAGATCTTTCCAATTACAATAATAGTGATGTACATAGATGTTTATATTTAACAAGGACATGGATATTCTCGCCTGTTATCGCTTTTTTTTTTGTTCGAGTCTTGAAAACTCGCGATCGGAAACTGCGTGGACCTCGTACTTGAGAATCTGGAAAACAAGCGATTGTACAAGTGCCACGCTATAGTCGGGTTAATTCTGTACACAGCAACACTGTGTGGTGCACTGACCCTCGGCACGTAATCCGTTCGACTTCGCGATCCTTTGGAGGTCTATGCGGTCTTCAAAGTCTTTGACACGCCCGTACGTAGAGATATTTTCGAGTTCGGGGGAAGAAGGGGAGATAATCGTCTCGAACGGCGTCGTTCACGAAGTCATTGTCGTTCCAAGACAGAAGTCATTGTTCTGCTCCGACCAATTTACCGTTCTGATCTATAAAGGCCGCCTCTCTATCTGAGAAAGGGGATTAAATCTGTCCGCGGAGATACGCATCTGCCGTGCTGCGCGAAGTGGACTTGTGGTGTACACTCGCATTCGCGTTTACACGTACATTCCCACGTCGGTGTATATACGCGACTAGTAAGACCGGGATGCATCCGAGGTCGACGTCTCCGCATTCACCATGACGAATGTTACTCGATACTTTTGCGTTACTGTCCACTCGTGGTCGAGCTTTTTGTTCACCGAGCCCCTCCCCCCTCCTCCCTCTTCTTTTCTCTGGTTCTTTCTTGGTCAAGACTTCTTTACCTCTTCTGGTAATTAGTCTCGTTCGAAGAGTGCTTTTGTATCCCGTGGGTCGTGATTCTCGGGAAAGCGGAGAGTACCATGCACTTATTTAATCTTTTTTTTGAAAATTATAAAAAATTGTAGAATTTTATTTAACCTTCGATTTAACGTTTGATCTGGATAGTTTTGAAGTTTAATAATAAACAAATAAATCTATAGGATTTATGCAAGATCTATGGACCATTGACAATCTGTAAGAGGGATCTTCGAAGATGTATGATCGATATAATCTCGACAAAAAGTGGCTTATATTATAGAGGACATAATATTTTTTGAAATTTTAGCATGTATTTGGATTCTATGAGAAGATCACTATTGGTTTTAACTACGTAAGTTGAATTAATGAAATGTTTCTCACTTAATAAGATTTATTTCTCAGTTTTGCCCTTAAAAATCTCGGACGTGCTATATATTATTAATAACTAATCTGTGTTTCAATTTTTAGCTACACTTGAAAATTTACAATAGCTTAGTTTTTAATTAATTTCTTTGTAACAAGAATAATTAATATGCAAGATTTTTATGCAGTGTTAAATATTTATAACAAAAAAAAAAATATGTTGGAGAGGAGGGTTAAATATGTATAAAGCTTAGAAAAGGGTTAAATAGAAATTCATTGCGGTACAAATTTACATTGTGCGGGAAAACTTTTACGATTAACTAGATACGAATGTAGAGATTTGCGGATGTAGTAGCAGCTGCTATTAACTCGGTGAACGAGTTTCTCGCTCCCTAACGTGTGCGTGCTTTTGAAAATTCTTTTTTTTTTTAAATGGTCGAACAAGGTTAACTAACCGGTTTCCGACATTCGATTCCCCTCGATTGAACACGCCGATTTCCAATGCGCGGCGCAGTTTACGATATCGCGTATGACAGAAATACATATTGCGTGACAGTAACCGGAAGTGCATACTTGTCGAACGTACTCGAGAGATTCTTTAACGCCCGTATATTTAGTCTCGTAGATTCTTCTAGTGAATACATCCTCGTGTAAATCTATAAATTTTTAAACCCATGATGCCTTAAAAGACATTAAAGTTTATGAATATTACATTTTACAATTTTTTATTTATAAACTTCAGTTTATATTTATTTGTATTTAAGTTTTTAATCCAGAAAAAAGGTAGATTAAAAAACAAATATAAGCTAAGGCTTATAAATAATAAATTTCTTATGGATACAAAAATAAAAAATATATAAAATACAAAAAATATATAAATTCTTAGTGTCGTAAATTTTTTAATTGTTTTTCTTTATTTCCTTTTACACGTACTATTTGTATTTTTTAAATTTTCGAAATGAAGAATTGCATTCACGGAGCGTACGAACGTGAGGTATGACGTCACCAACTTTTATTATCGAGGGGTGGATTGTAGTTCCATAATATCGAAGAAACCGACGCGTTGCACCCTCGACATACGTTCCCCCGCTGACTTGGTTCGAGGCGAGGGTCGACGAAAATATCTTCAGGTTCTTTATTCGATGAACGTGAGGCGCCGTTGTGTTTCAACGTAACGGGTTGTCGTTCACCGTAATCCTTTGTCGTCGTCGTCGTCGTCGTCGAAATCGCTTGATTCCAGGAGATCCAAAGAACTTGAGAAACTAAAAAAAAAAAAGGACAGAGAAAGAGGAAAATCGAGGTGCAATGTTTCGCATATACGATTTTCCCTTGTCGGCGTTTCGGATCATACCTTGTATAAATCATCTGCTTTCACTCGACGGTATGTCGAGCATAATATCGAGAGCGTGAAATTCGAGGCGCGTTACGTCGAGATTCGGGCGCGAGCCGATCGTTAATTGTCGACGGGCACGGCGCGAGCAAATCGATCCTCGGCATTCGCTGCCTTGCTCGCCCGCAAGACATATTGATCAAGCGGCTAAGTCGACGACAGACACATATATGTATATGTATGTAAAAGGGAATCTATCGCGAGCCGCCTTTCGAACGGAATCCAGCGTGATTTTATCAGACGAAATTAGATCACTTATTGGCAATATTGTACAGAGATGCGAAGGAAGAAAGAAGTCGGCTTGGAGATCCTACAATTTAATCTCGGGAATATTGAGAGTCAAGATGGATATTCGTGTAAATATAGCGAATATTCCTAGGGTCTTATAAACGAATGAAGATCTGAAAGTGGATCTCGTTTGTAAGGTTCCCAGAACCAGGTGTGAATTTTTCGAGATTTTGAGGACGACTCCGCAACATGAAATATTTATCGTCCTACTCTCCAAATTTCGTACGGCGAAAACTCACTTGAAGATCACACGAGTTCGTGTTTTCACTT